>NC_143193.1:45382500-45682500 GCF_051530095.1 Phoenix dactylifera
AGATCTGCGTCGGATTCTTCCAATCTCAAAGAGGGCTGTAATACCAAACTTGCATAGCGGATAAAAAAATTGATCACGACCTAAAGTGTTAGTAAAAATATCAACACGCTGGTTGTCACTTCGAAGGAATTTGGTCTAGATTGTGCATGCTTGTAGTTTTTTTTCAAACAACATGACAATCTATTTCAATGTATTTTGTCTGCTCATAGAATACATTAATTGACAGCAATATAAAGTGCTGCTTGGTTATCATAATAGAGAGACATAGGTTGAGGGTGGTGAATAGCCAAGTCAGATAGTAAAGTTTAGAGCCAGACTAATTGACAAGTGGTAGAGGCCATTGATCGATACTCAATTTCAGCGGTGGAGTGAGAGATAGTACTTTATCTCTTTATGCGCCATGAGATAGGACTATCACCAAGAAAGCTGCAATAACTTGCAACAAAATGGCGAGTAGTGGAACAAGTCGTCCAATCAGCATCACAATAAGCACTGAGATGGAAGTTGTTTGAAGCAGGCATGAGGAAACCAAAGCTAAGGCGCGATTTAAAGTATCTTAAGACTCGAAAAAAACATCCATATGGGGTTGGCATGATGTTTTTATAAATTGAATAAAAAGATTGACAATAAGGATAATGTCTGGACGAGTGATTGGGAGATAGATCAAACGACCTATCAAGCATCTGTATAGTCTAGGATCATACAAAGGTTCTCTAACATCAGGTGATAACTTTAAATTTTGCTCTATCGAGATGTATGCTGGTTTAATACTTAGAACAACTGCATCTTCAAGAATATCTAAGACATATTTTTGTTGAGAGAGAAAATACTTTTACTAGAGAATGCAACTTTAATGCCCAGGAAATATTTAAGTGTGCCAAGATCTTTAATTCAAAATTGATCTTGGAGAAAAACTTTTGTAGAAGCAATGGAAGAAGGATCAATGCCAATAATGACTATATCATCAATATAAACAAGCACAATGGTGATGTTGCCCTTAGATATGAGGGTAAAGAGTGAATAATCGGCAATTGATTAAGTAAAACCAGCCTGAAGTAGTATAGTGGAGAATTTGAAAAATCAATTACAAGAGGCTTGTTTAAGACCATATAAAGATTTATTGAGGCGATATGCTAATTGTTCTCCTTTCTCCTCCTTTCGAGAAAAACCTGGTGGCAGTTGCATATAAACTTCTTCATGTAAATCACTATAGAGAAAGGCATTATTGACATCAAGTTGGTACAGATGCCATTGTTTGGTGGTTGCAATGGTAATAAGACATTAAATCGTGACCAATTTGGCAACAAGAGCGAATGTTTCATGGTAATCTAGGCCTTCAACTTAAGTGTAGCTTTTAGCAATAAGCCCTACTCTATACCATTCAATACTACTATCGAACTTGTATTTGATGTTATATACCCATTTGCATCTGATAGTATATTTGCTTGGTGGAAGTGGCATCACGGTCCAAGTGTGATAAACTCGAAGGCCTTAATTTCATCGGCTATAGCATCACACCAATGATCATGTTTCATTGCTAAGAAAAACTTGGATTCCTGAGAAGAGAAAATAGAAGCTAGAAAAGCACAGTGAGAGCTAAAGAATTTATCAAAAAAAAGATAATTTTGGAGTGAATACTTAGGTATATGCAAAAAAGGATGAAACTTGAGAGCACTATAAATCTTAAAGCCATTGAGGAGGACGTCAGATCCTTGTGGAGCATTTTGGAGATGGATCGATGGATATTTCTGAAAGATCAACTGGTATGATGGAACTTTGATTAGAAGTGGAAGAAGGCCGAGTAGGTAAAGATGGAAGATCAATTGAAGGAGTAGAGAGGATGGGTTCATCACCATTATCAGTAATGTAATACCTGGGCCCAATTACTTCTTTTTGGGCCCATATTTGAACATTGGGCCATGACATCTAATAGGCTAACTGGGCCCATGGTTGGCAGCCCGTTTGATGGCTGCCACCTCCTGCCTTATGCATGGATTTGACTAGGGCCAGGTGGGGATCAGAGGAAGGCCCAGGTGTTAGATCCTTCACAGGGGAAAGCTGGGGGTGACACCTCACCCCAGCTAAAAGAGCCTTACCGCTCTCCTTCCTCCCCAAAGACTTTCTAGGACGATGGCTGAAGCATCGGAGCAGAAGGCACCACAGTTCATCCCCAGGTAAGCTCCCTGATCATCCTGTTTCTTCTTTATTTTTCCTGTTCCAAAATAAAATAGAGGAGGGACTTCGTACACGGTTCTCGGACGCAGTCGCTGCCGGCTCTCGGCAGGGGGCTGCAGTCGGCCGGAGCCCCATTCCCTCCTTCTTCTTCAGTGGGATAGGGGGTCTCGGTGAAGAAGAAGAAGAAGGGAGCAAAGAAAAAAAAAAAAAGAAAAAGAAAGAAAGAAACAAAGAAGCAAAGAAGAAGAAAAAGAAGAAAAGAGGAAGAGGGGACTCACCGGGGTGACGTCGCGTGCGGCGGTGGCCGGCTTCGGCTGCGAACGGCGCTGACACGGGCGTCGGCCGCGGGCCAGCCGAGGATGCCGCCGGCACGGGCGTCGGCTGCAGGCCGGCCGAGGGCACCGCCGGCTGTGGCCGACCTCTCCCGAACTCACTGCCTCCCTTCGCAGGAGAAGAAAGGGGGAAGGAAAAGAGGGATCGGGAGAGAAGGAAGGAAAGAGAGGAGGAGAGGAAGCTCAGGGAAGAAGAAAAGAAATAGAGAAGAAAAGGGAACGGGGACCCACCGATTCGACGTCGCGTGCGGTGGCCACCGGCTTCGGCCGCGAGCGCCGCCGGCACGAGCCTCGGCCGCAGGCCGGCCGAGGATGTGGGCGTCGAGCGTCGGCCGCGAGCGCGGCCGAGGGCGCTGCGGGGCCTGGTCGCGGACGCCGCCGGTCGTGGCCTAGCCCCCTTCCGCTCGCCGTCCTCCCTTCCACTCGTCGTCCTCCCTTCGTCGGAGAAGAGAGGAGGAGAAAGGGGGAAGAGAGGAGGGTGTCGGGAAGGTTCTGAAGAAGAGAAGGAAAAAAAAAAAGAAAGAAAGAAAAGAAAAAGAAAAAGAAAAGAAAAAGAAGAAAAAGAGAAGAAAAAAAAAAACGAAATGAAATGGGTTTAGCCAAATTTGACTACCCAAGCCCAATAAGACTGGGCTAAGTCTAAATCCGAGCTCAATCAGATTGGGCTAAGTCTGGACGAGCCCAAACTGTAAATTGGGTTAAATCCGAGCTAAATTAAGTTAAATTAGAATGGGTCCGAACCCAATTAAGCTGAGTTGGTCTCAGCATATCTAATTGATCATGAACCAGACCCAATCCTTTAATTAAAAAACTCAATCAACCCATGTGGACCCAATTTGGTTTTAAATCGAACCCCAAAGGCTTCAAATTGGACTTGGGCTAAATCCTTGGATAGGATCCAAGCAAGTAAGTTCAAAGTATGATGAACTAAGAGATTTTATAATAAATAAATGGGGAATAATGTAAACCCTATGATGTTGTTTTAGGTGATTAAAGATTTGTCACCTGGACTTGAGCAATTTGGAAAGCGAATTGATGTAAGTAATCTATCTTAATCTTATCGTAGATCTTGTATTACGTTTTATAAGATGAACCAGTATTTTTCATACAATTTGAATTGTATACATGATTTGTGAAGAAAGTAAGTAATCTATCTTAATCTTATCGTAGATCTTGTATTACGTTTTATAAGATGAACCAGTGTTTTTCATACAATTTGAATTGTATACATGATTTGTGAAGAAAGTAAGTAATCTATCTTAATCTTATCGTAGATCTTGTATTACGTTTTATAAGATGAACCAGTGTTTTTCATACAATTTGAATTGTATACATGATTTGTGAAGAAAGTAAGTAATCTATCTTAATCTTATCGTAGATCTTGTATTACGTTTTATAAGATGAACCAGTGTTTTTCATACAATTTGAATTGTATACATGATTTGTGAAGAAAGTAAGTAATCTATCTTAATCTTATCGTAGATCTTGTATTACGTTTTATAAGATGAACCAGTGTTTTTCATACAATTTGAATTGTATACATGATTTGTGAAGAAAGTAAGTAATCTATCTTAATCTTATCGTAGATCTTGTATTACGTTTTATAAGATGAACCAGTATTTTTCATACAATTTGAATTGTATACATGATTTGTGAAGAAAGTAAGTAATCTATCTTAATCTTATCGTAGATCTTGTATTACGTTTTATAAGATGAACCAGTGTTTTTCATACAATTTGAATTGTATACATGATTTGTGAAGAAAGTAAGTAATCTGTCTTAATCTTATCGTAGATCTTGTATTACGTTTTATAAGATGAACCAGTGTTTTTCATACAATTTGAATTGTATACATGATTTGTGAAGAAAGTAAGTAATCTATTTTAATCTTATTGTGGATCATGTTACTATGTTTGTTAAGTTTTTAAAGTGTTATTCATGCATAATATGTTATGATGGATAAGTAACTTACATGATCTCATAAACTATGGCCATGTATGCACCATGATTATGCTGATATTTTAATCATGCATGCAAGTTGGTATAATGAAATACTATCTAGCCAAGAGGCACTATAATGGGCTCAAAGATGCTACTGATCGAATGCAACTGAGCTGGCCTTGCTAGTGGCCGAGAATGACTAAGCTGGCTTTGCTAGTGGCCGAGAATGACTAGCTGGCCCCGCCAGTGGCCGAATGGACTTCGCAGTAGCATCCGAGAGAATGGACCACGGCATGCCGGGGGCACGGTTTCATATGCATACTTTATGAAAATGATATTTGAAGCATGATCATGAGGCTCGTTTCAGAGCCTGGGTATATGAGGCGGGTGCTTCCAAATCCTGCAGATGCGTTTTTGGGGAGAAGCAAAATCGGTGAGGGGTGAAGGACGCTTGCGTGAAGCCCCGGAACCGGCCAACATCTGGCAGGGGAGCCCCGTGTTTCCCCCTCATGTGGGCCCGATAGTCACGTGCCCTGCGCAGGCGGGCCGTGACATTTATGAACGTGCCTGGCCAAAGCATACATTGTTTTACAACGGGTTTTTGAATATATCCTTATGAAATGTTGTATTTTGCTATAACCGCTATCTCCTTTAAATGATGCTAATCGCATGAATTCTTATGTTTTATGAAAATTCTATTTGACTGAAAATATTGCTTTGTTTTCGAAGCATACATATTTTGCCATGATAAATTGTGAGATAATACGCATGTCAGCTTCTCAAACCCTGCATAAACATGGTTACCATTATGTTCGATCCGGTAAGATTATGTATGATTACTTACTGAGCCGTGTAACTCATATCCGTTCATTTACTTTTTCTTTCAGATCCTTACCACTAATAGCTGCCAGAGACACGTTAATTTGGTATCAGGGCTTCTTTCTTTTGGGGTAAAGCAAGTATACTTTTGTATACATAAACTACATAGAAGCTCTGTATTTGGGTACTGACCAGCATGTTGTACTAAGAATGCTTTCATATGAAAAGATTTGGTTGGTTTGACTACCCTGTTATCCAGGTATGAGGCTGCGTGCTATTGTGGGCGGTAGTCGGCAATAGCACGGCCGTGTCACGGATCCGGGTCCGGGGCGTGACATCTAGTGGTATCAGAGCTCTAGGTTTAACAAGACTATAACCGTAAAAATTTGGAGTAATGGGTAGTTAGGAGTATCATAATATGTTAAGATTGTCATAATACCTTAGTCGAAGAAAGCAATTTATTTCAGTTTCATCCTAAACTCTTGACTGCTAGGTAGCTATAAGAAATAAGGAATACTCAGGCATTTACCCTGATGAATTACCAGGAATTATCCCTGGTTGAGAAATCGAATTCACCATCGATCTTAGGAAAGGGACCCATCTTCAAGGCCCCCTACCGGGCGATTCTTGTTAAGCTATGAGAACTGAAATTTTTGGAGGAAAACTTTGTCTACCTAAAAATGTCTCTTTCGATGAGTGTTGCCCGATTCGGGCAATACGGCAAAATGAGTCCTCGCTACATCGGTCCACTTGAGGTGTGTCTAATTTCGAGGACGAAATTAATTTAAGGGGGGAAGAATGTAATACCTGAGCCCAAAAATCAACTGGGCCCAATTACTTCTTTTTGGGCCCATATTTGTACGTTGGGCCATGACATCTAATAGGCTAACTGGGCCCATGGTTGGCAGCCCGTTTGATGGCTGCCACCTCCTGCCTTATGCATGGATTTGACTAGGGCCAGGTGGGGATCAGAGGAAGGCCCAGGTGTTAGATCCTTCACAGGGGAAAGCTGGGGGTGACACCTCACCCCAGCTAAAAGAGCCTTACCGCTCTCCTTCCTCCCCAAAGACTTTCTAGGACGATGGCTGAAGCATCGGAGCAGGAGGCACCGCAGTTCATCCCCAGGTAAGCTCCCTGATCATCCTGTTTCTTCTTTATTTTTCCTGTTCCAAAATAAAATAGAGGAGGGACTTCGTACACGGTTCTCGGACGCAGTCGCTGCCGGCTCTCGGCAGGGGGCTGCAGTCGGCCGGAGCCCCATTCCCTCCTTCTTCTTCAGTGGGATAGGGGGTCTCGGTGAAGAAGAAGAAGGGAGCAAAGAAAAAAAAAAAGAAAAAGAAAGAAAGAAACAAAGAAGCAAAGAAGAAGAAAAAGAAGAAAAGAGGAAGAGGGGACTCACCGGGGTGACGTCGCGTGCGGCGGTGGCCGGCTTCGGCTGCGAACGATGCTGACACGGGCGTCGGCCGTGGGCCAGCCGAGGATGCCGACGGCACGGGCGTCGGCTGTAGGCCGGCCGAGGGCACCGCCGGCTGTGGCCGACCTCTCCCGAACTCACTGCCTCCCTTCGCAGGAGAAGAAAGGGGGAAGGAAAAGAGGGATCGGGAGAGAAGGAAGGAAAGAGAGGAGGAGAGGAAGCTCTGGGAAGAAGAAAAGAAATAGAGAAGAAAAGGGAACGGGGAGCCACCGATTCGACGTCGCATGCGGTGGCCACCGGCTTCGGCCGCGAGCGCCGCCGGCACGAGCCTCGGCCGCAGGATGGCCGACGATGTGGGCGTCGAGCGTCGGCCGCGAGCGCGGCCGAGGGCGCTGCGGGGCCTGGTCGCGGACGTCGCCGGTCGTGGCCTAGCCCCCTTCCGCTCGCCGTCCTCCCTTCCACTCGTCGTCCTCCCTTCGTCGGAGAAGAGAGGAGGAAAAAGGGGGAAGAGAGGAGGGTGTCGGGAAGGTTCTGAAGAAGAGAAGGAAAAAAAAAAAGAAAGAAAGAAAAGAAAAAGAAAAAGAAAAGAAAAAGAAGAAAAAGAGAAGAAAAAAAAACGAAATGAAATGGGTTTAGCCAAATTTGACTACCCAAGCCCAATAAGACTGGGCTAAGTCTAAATCCGAGCTCAATCAGATTGGGCTAAGTCTGGACGAGCCCAAACTGTAAATTGGGTTAAATCCGAGCTAAATTAAGTTAAATTAGAATGGGTCCGAACCCAATTAAGCTGAGTTGGTCTCAGCATATCTAATTGATCATGAACCAGACCCAATCCTTTAATTAAAAAACTCAATCAACCCATGTGGACCCAATTTGGTTTTAAATCGAACCCCAAAGGCTTCAAATTGGACTTGGGCTAAATCCTTGGATAGGATCCAAGCAAGTAAGTTCAAAGTATGATGAACTAAGAGATTTTATAATAAATAAATGGGGAATAATGTAAACCCTATGATGTTGTTTTAGGTGATTAAGGATTTGTCACCTGGACTTGAGCAATTTGGAAAGTGAATTGATGTAAGTAATCTATCTTAATCTTATCGTAGATCTTGTATTACGTTTTATAAGATGAACCAGTGTTTTTCATACAATTTGAATTGTATACATGATTTGTGAAGAAAGTAAGTAATCTATCTTAATCTTATCGTAGATCTTGTATTACGTTTTATAAGATGAACCAGTGTTTTTCATACAATTTGAATTGTATACATGATTTGTGAAGAAAGTAAGTAATCTATCTTAATCTTATCGTAGATCTTGTATTACGTTTTATAAGATGAACCAGTGTTTTTCATACAATTTGAATTGTATACATGATTTGTGAAGAAAGTAAGTAATCTATCTTAATCTTATCGTAGATCTTGTATTACGTTTTATAAGATGAACCAGTGTTTTTCATACAATTTGAATTGTATACATGATTTGTGAAGAAAGTAAGTAATCTATCTTAATCTTATCGTAGATCTTGTATTACGTTTTATAAAATGAACCAGTGTTTTTCATACAATTTGAATTGTATACATGATTTGTGAAGAAAGTAAGTAATCTATCTTAATCTTATCGTAGATCTTGTATTACGTTTTATAAGATGAACCAGTGTTTTTCATACAATTTGAATTGTATACATGATTTGTGAAGAAAGTAAGTAATCTATCTTAATCTTATCGTAGATCTTGTATTACGTTTTATAAGATGAACCAGTGTTTTTCATACAATTTGAATTGTATACATGATTTGTGAAGAAAGTAAGTAATCTATCTTAATCTTATCGTAGATCTTGTATTACGTTTTATAAGATGAACCAGTGTTTTTCATACAATTTGAATTGTATACATGATTTGTGAAGAAAGTAAGTAATCTGTCTTAATCTTATCGTAGATCTTGTATTACGTTTTATAAGATGAACCAGTGTTTTTCATACAATTTGAATTGTATACATGATTTGTGAAGAAAGTAAGTAATCTATTTTAATCTTATTGTGGATCATGTTACTATATTTGTTAAGTTTTTAAAGTGTTATTCATGCATGATATGTTATGATGGATAAGTAACTTACATGATCTCATAAACTATGGCCATGTATGCACCATGATTATGCTGATATTTTAATCATGCATGCAAGTTGGTATAATGAAATACTATCTAGCCAAGAGGCACTATAATGGGCTCAAAGATGCTACTGATCGAATGCAACTGAGCTGGCCTTGCTAGTGGCCGAGAATGACTAAGCTGGCCTTGCTAGTGGCCGAGAATGACTAGCTGGCCCCGCCAGTGGCCGAATGGACTTCGCAGTAGCATCCGAGAGAATGGACCATGGCATGCCAGGGGCACGGTTTCATATGCATACTTTATGAAAATGATATTTGAAGCATGATCATGAGGCTCGTTTCAGAGCCTGGGTATATGAGGCGGGTGCTTCCAAATCCTGCAGATGCGTTTTTGGGGAGAAGCAAAATCGGTGAGGGGTGAAGGACGCTTGCGTGAAGCCCCGGAACCGGCCAACATCTGGCAGGGGAGCCCCGTGTTTTCCCCTCATGTGGGCCCGATAGTCACGTGCCCTGCGCAGGCGGGCCGTGACATTTATGAACGTGCCTGGCCAAAGCATACATTGTTTTACAACGGGTTTTTGAATATATCCTTATGAAATGTTGTATTTTGCTATAACCGCTATCTCCTTTAAATGATGCTAATCGCATGAATTCTTATGTTTTATGAAAATTCTGTTTGACTGAAAATATTGCTTTGTTTTCGAAGCATACATATTTTGCCATGATAAATTGTGAGATAATACGCATGTCAGCTTCTCAAACCCTGCATAAACATGGTTACCATTATGTTCGATCCGGTAAGATTATGTATGATTACTTACTGAGCCGTGTAGCTCATATCCGTTCATTTACTTTTTCTTTCAGATCCTTACCACTGATAGCTGCCAGAGACACGTTAATTTGGTATCAGGGCTTCTTTCTTTTGGGGTAAAGCAAGTATACTTTTGTATACATAAACTACATAGAAGCTCTGTATTTGGGTACTGACCAGCATGTTGTACTAAGAATGCTTTCATATGAAAAGATTTGGTTGGTTTGACTACCCTGTTATCCAGGTATGAGGCTGCGTGCTATTGTGGGCGGTAGTCGGCAATAGCACGGCCGTGTCACGGATCCGGGTCCGGGGCGTGACAAGTAATGTAAGGAAGAATTGGTAATTGGGAAGAAGAAGAAATGTGAGATATGTTGGAAAATGACATCCCTACTAATGAATATTTTTTTTCTCAAATAGGTCATACATGCGGTAGTCTTTTTGGCCATAGGGATATCCTACAAAAATGCACTTACGTGCCCAAGATCCAAATTTATTTTTGGCTTGGATATGAGCAAAACAAAGATATCCGAAGGTATGTAAATGGTGATAAGAGGGGTTTTTTTATCAAAAAGCATTTTATGAGGAGATTTACCACCTAAAATAGGAGAAGAAAGTCGGTTAATAAGATAAGTGCTAGTTAAAATACACTTACCAAAATTGGATTGGTAGGTTGGCTTGAAAACATAATGCTCAGGCTACTTCAAAGAGGTGTCTATGTTTACGCTCAACTACACCATGTTGTTGTGGTGTGCCAATAAGGCTCTGATTTGAAAGTGTTTACAAGTTTAAAGGAAAAAATGGTTACAAACTCAATCTTCGAAGATTCAGCTAACTCTACTTTTTTTTTTATTTGTTTCAACCAATGAAAAGAATCTTTCTTTCAAAAAAGAAACCTTATGGAAAACTACCCGACGAGTCTAATCTGCGTCCTTTGAGACTCACCATGATGAAACTTTGCTTGGGAAAGATGTCCGCACAAATGGCTTCTTCACAGCAAGAACGCAATAGAGGACTTTTTGGGCTGCTTCCTGTTCAGAGATCAGTACTTGCACGACTTCAACATCGACTACTGAACTCGGTTCTTGTATCCACTTTTGCTGTCAATTATTGATCATCCACTCCTTACACAGTTGCTTAGTTGACTCAGTCTTTGGCTTGACCAACTGCAAGACTAACGAATTGATCCACCGGATCATCGACTGATTGACACAAAATATTTGATGAATAATTCCTAAAGAAGTAAGATAAGTTTGCAATTGATGATCTATGAATTCCATCCCATTATCACTTCTAACCATTTTAATTTTATGAGAAAATTGATTGTCTACAAGACTAATAAAATAATTGTCAGATGACCCAGACGATTGTATCAAAGACTCAACTGGGTGCAATAAGCTGTAGAAGTAGGAGAAACTAGACATTTCTAGTAGTAAAGATTATCCTTTTTTTTACCCAGACTAATCAGCTTTCTCGTTGACAAGTCCTAAAAACACAAAAGTCAGAAAAAAAGATGGCAACACAATTATGTGTTTTAATAAACTTACTAATGGATAGTAAATTTAAATTGAAAGTGGGTACGCAAAGAACATTTTTTAACTCAAGAGAAGGGGACATTTTAATAGTTCCATTTTGGGTTATTTGAACAATATCTCCAGTAGGTAGTTTGATGGATTGATGAGTTGGTAAATATTCAAGTGATAAAAAAACATTAAAGTCGAAGAAGATGTGGTCAGAAGCACCTGCGTCAATTATCCATGTTACAGATTGTGAGTTAGAAGAATACCTGTTATGTTGATAGAAGTCGTGGTTTTGTCGATGTTTAATATGGATAGCAATTGGACATACTGCTCTGGCGCAAGCTGGGGAGGTCAGGTATTGGATGCCATCTCTGAGGTAAGGGATGGGATTCAGTACCGGGTAGGTAAGGCTTCGCCGTTTGAGAACACCGGAGGGTTTCGGGGGGTGGAACCCCCTGGCGTGTCATCGGTAAAAATAAATATCCTAATCCCCACAATATATGGGCCAAGAGACTTTTCACTATTGGAATCATGATTTGTAGTAGGAGTAGGATTTTGGTTTCTCCACGGTGGTTTGAGTAACCATATAATTTGTAACAAGTTTCATATATGCGACCAAGAATATTGCAGTAATCACAGTATGGTCGTCCTCAACTATCACATCCTCCTTGTTGGTTTACCGAAGTAAATAGAATCGTGCTTGTCAAAACTTGAAGTAGCCATGGTAGCGCCTTCAAGAGACTGCATTGGTTTGACTTGCAGTGCCTTCTATTTCTTCTTTTGAAAAATTAGAGAAAAAATTTTACTTACTGCAGGTAGTGGCTCCATGGTGAATATTTGGCTTTGAACGATTGAAAAGAGTTATTGAGGCCCATAAGGAATTGAAAAACATTTTCAGCTTGAGAGATCCGGTTCAACTCTTTTATTACACCATAGGTGTAAGTAGGAAGTAGACATAGATCATTGATTTCATCCTAATATACTTTGAGTGTGGTAAAATAAGAAGTAACAGAAGATTGATCTTGAAAATAGACTATGTTGATCACAAGATCTTTTTGAACTGCATTCCAAATCCACAAAAGCACCATGGTGTTGCAACTTTGCCATGTATCAAGTGTTGCTTAACTTTTGTCAGACTTCTCAAGTGAGCCTTCAATAAAGCCAATTTTATCCTTGGCTAAGTACGACGAGTATGTCGTGGTCATCTTCAAAAATTCTTAGTGAATTTCAAGTATCGAAGAGGATCCTTGGTAGCAAGATATGAATTTATAGTCCATAATATACTTATTTAAATAATCAATTGATATTTGTTATATTGATATTATGTAATATTTAATTGTAATTTAAATTAAGTTGTTAGAGAATGTAAGATTGGTGGGATAGAATTCATAAGTTAAGCTTGAATTGGTTGTGCGGTGCGATCAATCATTTTCAACTATGATACCAACTATAATTTTTGTTTTTATAGTTAAAATTGAATTGTAAGTTGTTTTGAACAATATGCAACCGAATTGCTAAATTATATCTGGCTAGCAGAACTTAAAGGGTATGGACCAGCTAGTGATCAGGCCTAAATTTTATCATTTGGATCCCATCACCCTTTACCATCTGTGAACCAAAAAACTCTTGGGTTGTGAACAAGAGTCCATTTCAATTGTAAATAGATTCTTGACCGTGAATTCATACTACAACGAGGAAAAAGATGTTCAAGAATATGAGGAGCCCAAAGCATGTAATCCTAGTAAAGAAAGATCATGGAAACATTAATCACACGCTCCCAAAAGGTATGTTCTCGATCTTCCTTCTGTTGGAGATCTCATTTTTTTCCATGCACAATCCTCAGCAAAGGTTCCCATATGTTAATATGTCATATATTTGCAAGATAGGTTATAAGAAATCAGCTGCACTCTCCATTTTGGCAAGTTCTAGGTTCATATAGTGGGAGCTGTTTCCGAAGGGCTGCATACCCAAGTTATTATTGAATCATATTTCACTGAAATGATTAAGGGTGTTCCTATTGTTGCTCTAAAAAATCTGTCACGCCCCGGATCCGGATCCGTGACACGGCCGTGCTATTGCCGACTACCGCCCACAATAGCACGCAGCCTCATACCTGGGTAACAGGGTAGTCAAACCAACCGAATCTTTTCTTATGAAAGCATTCTTAGTACAACATGCTGGTCAGTACCCAAATACAGAGCTTCTATGTAGTTTATGTATACAAAAGTATACTTGCTTTACCCCAAAAGAAAGAAGCCCTGATACCAAATTAACGTGTCTCTGGCAGCTATCAGTGGTAAGGATCTGAAAGAAAAAGTAAATGAACGGATATGAGCTACACGGCTCAGTAAGTAATCATACATAATCTTACCGGATCGAACATAATGGTAACCATGTTTATGCAGGGTTTGAGAAGCTGACATGCGTATTATCTCACAATTTATCATGGCAAAATATGTATGCTTCGAAAACAAAGCAATATTTTCAGTCAAACAGAATTTTCATAAAACATGCACATGAAACCGTGCCCCCGGCATGCCGTGGTCCATTCTCTCGGATGCTACTGCGAAGTCCATTCGGCCACTGGCGGGGCCAGCTAGTCATTCTCGGCCACTAGCAAGGCCAGCGAAGTTATTCTCGGCCACTAGCAAGGCCAGCTCAGTTGCATTCGATCAGTAGCATCTTTGAGCCCATTATAGTACCTCTTGGCTAGATAGTATTTCGTTATACTAACTTGCATGCATGATTAAAATATAAGCATAATCATGGTGCATACATGGCCATAGTTTATGAGATTAGGTAAGTTACTTATCCACAATAACATATCATGCATGAATAACACTTTAAAAACTTAACAAACATAATACTCATATGATCCACAATAAGATTAAAATAGATTACTTACCTCAATTCGCTTTCCAAATTTCTCAAGTCCAGGTGACAAATCCTTAATCACCTAAAACAACACCATAGGGATCACATTATTCCCCATTTATTTATTATAAAATTTCTTAGTTCATCATACTATGAACTTACTTGCTTGGATCCCATCCAAGGATCTAGCCCAAGTCCAATTTACCCAATTTAGAGCCTTTTGGAGCTCGATTTAAAACCAGATTAGGTCGATATGAGTTGATTGGGTTTTTAATTAAAGGATTGGGCCTCGTTTATAATTGGGTCCAACCTTTTCTAGCCAATTGGATCCTCTGATTGGGTCGATGTGGCTCATTTGGGCCTGAGTCAAGGTTAGCCCAAGGTCAATTCGACCTTTTGTCAGTTGAATTGGGCTTGAATTGGGCCTGATTCATAATCAATTGGGTCTGCTGGATCTAATCCAGCTTAATTGGGTTCGGACCCAAATCAATCTGGGCTTAATTCGGTTTGGATTTGACCCAATTTGCAGTTTGGGCCCGTCTAGACTTAGCCCAATTTAATTGGGCTTAGATTCAAGTTTAATTGGCCTCTAGGGACCAATTGGGTCCTTTGTACTTAGCTTAATTAGAGTAGGTCCAATTTTGGGCTCGGTCTAAGGCCAGCCCGAGCCCAGTAAAATAATTTAATTTGAATTGGGTGCGGACCCAATTGAACCTGTGCTTAACCTAAATTAAGGTTAGCCCATTTTAGAATTCGGGTCCACTTGGATTTAACCCAGCTAATTAAAATTATTTGGGCCTAACGGGTTTCGGATCCGGACTCGGATCCGACCCGCTAAGCAGACCCGTTAAGGGTCTTTCTCAGGTTCTAGAGGCTTCGGCCTCTTTCGTTCGCCCCTCTCTCTTCTCTCCGGTCTCTTCGTCTCCCCCGCTTTCCACCGAAACCCTTTCCGGCCTCCTCCACCTCCCTTCTTCTTTCATCCCGATCTCCCCCTTCCTCTCTTCTCCGACGATGGGAGCACGACAAGCGGAAAGGGAGGACGGCGAGCGGAAGAAGGCCGGGCCACAACCGGCGGCGTCCACGGCTAGGCCCCGCGGCGTCCTCGGCCGAGCCTGTGACGACGGTGCTTGCGGCCGAAGCCGGCGGCCGCCGCACACGACGAGGAGGATGAGTCCCCTCTTCCTCTCTTCTTTTCCCTCTTCCTTTCTTTCTTTTATTCTTCTTCTTTTCTTCAACCTCCCTTCACCAACCCCATATTCTCTCTCTCTCTCACTCCCAAACCCTCTCTCTTCCTCTCTTCATTCTTCCCCTGTAAAGAAAGAAGGGGGTTTGGGAGGGGCGAGCCACAGTCGGCGGTGCCACGGCCGGGCTCGCGGCGTCCACAGCCGCGCCTGCGGCTGAGCCCACGGCCACGCCTGCGGCGGCCTTCTCTTCTCCCACGGGGAAGAGAGGCCGGGAGAAGCCGGCGGCACTGCGAGATGCCTGCGGCCGCTCCCTTGGTCTGCCAGCAGCCGACGCCCGCGCCGACGGGATCACGGCTGAAGCCGATGGCCGTCGCCGGTGGCTCTCGGCCTGCCAACAATCCCCTTCCTCCCTTCTTTCTTTGTTTCTTTTTGTCTTGCACAAAACAGGGGGAGAGAAGGCAGGGGGCTTACCTGGCTTCCGAAGGGGATTGCAGTGCCCCGTGCTCCAGTGCCTCCACTCCATCGCCTTTGCCGATTTAGGGGTTCCTCAGATTTTTGGAGAGAGAGCCAGTAGGGTTTAATAGATACTCTTAAGAAGAAGGTGGGGGGGGGGGACGAGTGTCACGCCCAGCTTCTTCTTGGTGAGGAGCTTGAACAGCTGGATCCTCCTCTGATCCCCACCTGTCCCTAGTCACATCCATGCATAAAGCATGAGGTGGCAGCCATCAACAATGGGCCCCAGTTAGGTCCATTAGGTATCCTGGCCCAATGCTCGAGTACGGGCCCAAAAAGGTATTGGGCCCAGTTAATTTTTGGGCCCAGGTATTACATTCTTCCCCCCTTAAATAAATTTCGTCCTCGAAATTAGTCACACCTCAAGTGGACCGATGTAGCGAGGACTCATTTTGCTGTATCACCCAAATCGGGCAACACCCTTGAAAAGAACATTTTTAGGTAGACAAAGTTTCTCTCCAAAAATTTCAGTTCTCCTAGCTTAACAAGAATCGCCCGGTAGGGGGCCTTGAAGATGGGTCCCTTTCCTAAGATCGATGGTGAATTCGATTTCTCAACCAGGGATAATTCCTGGTAATTCATCAGGGTAAATGTCTGAGTATTCCTTATTTCTTATAGCTACCTAGCAGTCAAGAGTTTAGGATGAAACTGAAATAAATTGCTTTCTTCGACTAAGGTATTATGACAATCTTAACATATTATGAGACTCCTAACTACCCATTACCCCAAATTTTTACGGTTATAGTCTTGTTAAACCTAGAGCTCTGATACCACTAGATGTCACGCCCCGGATCCGGATCCGTGACACGGCCGTGCTATTGCCGACTACCGCCCACAATAGCACGCAGCCTCATACCTGGGTAACAGGGTAGTCAAACCAACCGAATCTTTTCTTATGAAAGCATTCTTAGTACAACATGCTGGTCAGTACCCAAATACAGAGCTTCTATGTAGTTTATGTATACAAAAGTATACTTGCTTTACCCCAAAAGAAAGAAGCCCTGATACCAAATTAACGTGTCTCTGGCAGCTATCAGTGGTAAGGATCTGAAAGAAAAAGTAAATGAACAGATATGAGCTACACGGCTCAGTAAGTAATCATACATAATCTTACCGGATCGAACATAATGGTAACCATGTTTATGCAGGGTTTGAGAAGCTGACATGCGTATTATCTCACAATTTATCATGGCAAAATATGTATGCTTCGAAAACAAAGCAATATTTTCAGTCAAACAGAATTTCATAAAACATGCACATGAAACCGTGCCCCCGGCATGCCGTGGTCCATTCTCTCGGATGCTACTGCGAAGTCCATTCGGCCACTGGCGGGGCCAGCTAGTCATTCTCGGCCACTAGCAAGGCCAGCGAAGTTATTCTCGGCCACTAGCAAGGCCAGCTCAGTTGCATTCGATCAGTAGCATCTTTGAGCCCATTATAGTGCCTCTTGACTAGATAGTATTTCGTTATACTAACTTGCATGCATGATTAAAATATAAGCATAATCATGGTGCATACATGGCCATAGTTTATGAGATTAGGTAAGTTACTTATCCACAATAACATATCATGCATGAATAACACTTTAAAAACTTAACAAACATAATACTCATATGATCCACAATAAGATTAAAATAGATTACTTACCTCAATTCGCTTTTCAAATTTCTCGAGTCCAGGTGACAAATCCTTAATCACCTAAAACAACACCATAGGGATCACATTATTCCCCATTTATTTATTATAAAATTTCTTAGTTCATCATACTATGAACTTACTTGCTTGGATCCCATCCAAGGATCTAGCCCAAGTCCAAATTACCCAATTTAGAGCCTTTTGGGGCTCGATTTAAAACCAGATTAGGTCCACATGAGTTGATTGGGTTTTTAATTAAAGGATTGGGCCTCCTTTATAATTGGGTCCAACCTTTTCTAGCCAATTGGATCCTCTGATTGGGTCGATGTGGCTCATTTGGGCCTGAGTCAAGGTTAGCCCAAGGTCAATTCGACCTTTTGTCAGTTGAATTGGGCTTGAATTGGGCCTGATTCATAATCAATTGGGTCTGCTGGATCTAATCCAGCTTAATTGGGTTCGGACCCAAATCAATCTGGGCTTAATTCGGTTCGGATTTGACCCAATTTGCAGTTTGGGCCCGTCCAGACTTAGCCCAATTTAATTGGGCTTAGATTCAAGTTTAATTGGCCTATAGGGACCAATTGGGTCCTTTGTACTTAGCTTAACTAGAGTGGGTCCAATTTTGGGCTCGGTCTAAGGCCAGCCCGAGCCCAGTAAAATAATTTAATTTGAATTGGGTGCGGACCCAATTGAACCTGTGCTTAACCTAAATTAAGGTTAGCCCATTTTAGAATTCGGGTCCACTTGGATTTAACCCAGCTAATTAAAATTATTTGGGCCTAACGGGTTTCGGATCCGGACTCGGATCCGACCCGCTAAGCAGACCCGTTAAGGGTCTTTCTCAGGTTCTAGAGGCTTCGGCCTCTTTCGTTGGCCCCTCTGTCTTCTCTCCGGTCTCTTTGTCTCCCCCGCTTTCCACCGAAACCCTTTCCGGCCTCCTCCACCTCCCTTCTTCTTTCATCCCGATCTCCCCCTTCCTCTCTTCTCCGACGATGGGAGCACGACGAGCGGAAAGGGAGGACGGCGAGCGGAAGAAGGCCGGGCCACAACCGGCGGCGTCCATGGCTAGGCCCCGCGGCGTCCTCGGCCGAGCCTGTGACGATGGTGCTCGCGGCCGAAGCCGGCGGCCGCCGCATGCGACGAGGAGGATGAGTCCCCTCTTCCTCTCTTCTTTTCCCTCTTCCTTTCTTTCTTTTATTCTTCTTCTTTTCTTCAACCTCCCTTCACCAACCCCATATTCTCTCTCTCTCACTCCCAAACCCTCTCTCTTCCTCTCTTCATTCTTCCCCTGTGAAGAAAGAAGGGGGTTTGGGAGGGCCGAGCCACAGTTGGCGGTGCCACGGCCGGGCTCGCGGCGTCCACAGCCGCGCCTGCGGCTGAGCCCACGGCCACGCCTGCGGCGGCCTTCTCTTCTCCCACGGGGAAGAGAGGCCGGGAGAAGCCGGCGGCACTGCGGGATGCCTACGGCCGCTCCCTTGGTCTGCCAGCAGCCGACGCCCGCGCCGACGGGATCACGGCTGAAGCCGATGGCCGTCGCCGGTGGCTCTCGGCCTGCCAACAATCCCCTTCCTCCCTTCTTTCTTTGTTTCTTTTTGTCTTGCACAAAACAGGGGGAGAGAAGGCAGGGGGCTTACCAGGCTTCCGAAGGGGATTGCAGTGCCCCGTGCTCCAGTGCCTCCACTCCATCGCCTTTGCCGATTTAGGGGTTCCTCAGATTTTTGGAGAGAGAGCCAGTAGGGTTTAATAGATACTCTTAAGAAGAAGGTGGGGGGGGGGGGACGAGTGTCATGCCCAGCTTCTTCTTGGTGAGGAGCTTGAACAGCTGGATCCTCCTCTGATCCCCACCTCTCCCTAGTCACATCCATGCATAAAGCATGAGGTGGCAGCCATCAACAATGGGCCCCAGTTAGGTCCATTAGGTATCCTGGCCCAATGCTCGAGTACGGGCCCAAAAAGGTATTGGGCCCAGTTAATTTTTGGGCCCAGGTATTACAAAATCAATTTTGTAGAAATTTAATATATTAGATAGTCCAATTAAGCATGATATTACTATTGATCCATTTTCCAATAGTTTAAGCTTTTGGGCTCAAGTGATTAGTTAACAAAGAGTTGAAGTTAAGGTTAGTATATTATCCCGAATTGCTTGGTTCAGAGCATACTATATCGAACCGAGGTGGAACTAGGACGGTTCCCCTCCTCGACTCGAAAAATAACCTAAACCGCGCCAAATCAGGTGGTGCAATGTGAGCCGTGCGATTGCACTGGTTCAAGTGCATGATGTGCATAGTGGGGGAGGGGGTTTGGGGTTAAATGTTTGAGGGCATTAAGAACTTCATCTCATGAGCTCTTGGTGCCTCCCAAACTCTTTTTTTTAATAAAAAATTGAAAATCAGCTAGATCTCACTGATTTTATCTATTTCTGCCTGAATTTTCGCTAAAATCAGGTAATGCCACTCTCCTCTCTCCATTCTCTCTCTCTCTCTCTCTCTCTCTCTCTATTTATCTATCTATCTATCTATCTATCTACATATATATATATATATATATATATATATATATAAAGGTTGAAAATTGGCCGAAAAGATGTAGGGAAGATCTACAAAATGACACCACGATCTTAAATTTTTATTCAATCTACAATTTTTTTAAGTTTAAAAATATATTTTCAGATTTAAAAATTTAAAATTAAAAAATTACTGTAAAATCAAAAATATGTTTAGAGACATGAATGCCACTCTTCACGAAAATTTCATACCATTTTATTCAAGTTTGGACGTCAACACGTGAATAGTGACATAGGCCTAAATTTTAATAAAATGAAAAAATAAGTGGCTTTTCATGCATACCCATAGTCTCAAAAAAAATATCTATTTAGCATTCTGAGTAGGAAGCTACAAGGATCCAAGCTTAAAATAATTTTATAAATTATTTATATTTAATAAATATTTTTTAAAATAAATAATTAATAAAAAATAAAAATAACACAAAAATTATAAAAAAATAGTACTGCATATAGGTAACTTTGAAATATTTTTTGAAGTAAAAAATATATTTTTGTAGCATACTGAAATTTAACTATTTTTCAAAAAATTAAATAATAAGTTGAGATAATAATAAATGCAACATTCTTATTATGCTTCTACATTTTTTTGAATTAAAATAAAATATATAGATATTTTTTAGTTAAATATTTAATTAGTTTAAAAATAATTAGCATTGGTTAATTAGATGAAAAATCGTAAAAATTTAGTGCTATATGTAGTTAATTACCAAAATATGAGTTAAAGTAAAAATCGTTGATATGTGTTTGGTTCACTTAAGGAATGAAAGAAGCCAGAGTATGACATCGACTAAGATCACAGTGTCATGCCCTCGGATCGACATAATTGGAGTTGTAAGTGGTGCAACACTAAGTTTAGAGGAGGTGGGTAACCAAGCTTAAGCAGCATCTTGCAGCGGATACCCTGATGTATTGATGTGCCAGAAATGCCCCAAAAGATTCGACAGTTGATGAATAAGGACTTCTCTGACTTCAAATCAACGAAAGAGAGTGCTATCATGAAAGGGTGAAGGTGGATCATTGAGCAGTATAGCCACCTTCCTACCACTCTAGAGTTCCAATTAAGGACTCTGTTCAAGATGATAAGGAGGCCCAGATCGAGGCTGCCATCTCGATAAGTCTAGATAATTAATGCGAATAGGAGGTGGTGGCCAGGCATAGGGCTCAGTTTGGCCCCTCGTAGTATGAGTTGAGCTTGAGTTGGACTTTAGTTCTAAAACCAAAGTGGCAGAGCCAGAGTTCAGGAGAGCCTCCTCAGTTAGGGGCCATCAGCAAAGGTGAAAGAGGCATAGCATTTATGCTAGGAGTATTCAATAGCAGAGGATTGATGCCATGTTGGTGAAGGATAAAAAGAAAGACATCTGGAGAGCTATTTTGTCCTGGCTCCACTTTAACCATATTCTAGCGAACGCGGTAGGCAACACACACTACTAGTTTGCCATTGATTCAATATAGAGAGTAGGGTAGGGTGAGAATCCTTCAGGACCAAAGGATATCTGTAATGAGATTCTTGACAACAACAAGGAGGAGCTCGAGAACTGGATAGCTTCATATGAAAGCAAGTGGGGCACCTATGGTTTGCTAGTGATGTGTGATGGGTGGATGGACTCCAATAGGCGAAGCATCATCAACTTTCTGATTTGTTGTAACATGAAAATCTTTTCCCAAAAGTCAACTGATACTTCAAATAAGGTGCACAACGCACAGTACATTTTAAAATTGATGGAGGAAGTGATAGATCATATGGGAGAGCAAAACATTATGCAGGTGGTCATTGATAATGGATCACAATATAAGGCTACTGATGAGTTGTTGATGGAGAGGTGATTTCATATTTTTTGGACACCATGTGCTACACACTACATCAACTCATGCTGATGGATATTACAAAGATTCATAGAGTCAGGTAGGTCAGAAAGATAGCCCAATCTATCACCAGATTCATCTACAATCACACATAGGTCCTAGCTCTAATAAGGAATCACTATAAAAGAAATATTGAGGCCATGTGTTACACAATTTACCACAAATTATATTGCACTTGATGGCCTTCTTGAGAGAAAGGTAGGTCTGTGCCAGATGTTTGTTAGTGCTGAGTGGCAGAAGAGCAGATATGTGAGGGCTGGCACTAAGGGGACCCATGTGGAGGGTGTGGTGATTAGTCAGTAGTTTTGAACGTAGGCCAAGAGGGTTGTAAAGGCTATCATGCCTTTATATGCCACGCTTTGGGCTATGAATCGTGAGAAGTATCTACAGATGGGCTTTCTTTATCACATGATGATGGTTGCTAAGGAACATATCAGGCAGACAAATCCAGTCAATGCCTTTGAGTACATAGATATCTTTGAGTAAAGGTAGGACTACCAAATGGGTAGAGAGCTGCATCTAGCAGGTAAAAATATGCATTAACATTGTTCTCCATTGTCTAGTCTTCTAGTTGATCATATTGTTCTAAAATAATTACAAATAATATTGACAGCTTACTACTTGAACCTGAAGTTTTGATACAACATCCCTAGTATTGCAATGGACAAAGAATTTCTGTTCACCCTGCATAGTGAGATATACAAGATGGAGCTTGATCTAGATATTGCAGCATTGTACTTTGAGAAAGTTAGTTAATTTAGGTAAGGTATGTCTTCCATAATTTTAAATCTATTCAATATATTATAACATCACAGGCCATATCTTTTTTGCACTGGAAAAAACTATTTAGAAAGGGCTTCCATAGTTTCAGTGAACGAGAAGCTATGCTCAACAAAGGTATTATCATGTTGAATTTAGCTATATTACATAGGAACAATAGCTATTAGGTGGTTCATTGATATTTACAGTTGCCACTTACCACCAACTTATATATAATTTTGTTCAATATTTTTGCATATGCGTGGTGGCTTCATTTTGGAGGGTCAGTCCAATACCTTAGGCGGCTTGTTATTCGGATCCTCTCATAGATGGTGTCTTCCAATTGCTGTGAGTGTAACTGGTCCACATTCGCTCCAATCCGCAACAAAAAGGGGAACCGTCTCACACAGAAACACCTCAATAATCTAGTTTACATGTGCTACAATCTACTGTTGAGGCTTAAATATATTGAGGAGGAAGTAGAGTTGACGTATAACGATCCGCTCCACAATGATTTTGTCCAGGATGATGAGGATCTGATGATTGGTTGGCTTGGGGGTAGTAGTGGGAGCTAGAGCTTGATGAGATAGGATTGCCTCCATAACCATTTAGCATTGTATTTAGTGAGGCTAGGGTAGATGTGGAGCAATAGGTAGAATATAACATCCCACACTCATATTCACCAGATCATGCAGAGGGGTCAGTGGAAACAAGATCATTAGATGATTCTATATCCAAGACATCCTTTTAGTGATTTGATCAAAAGATACTTGAACGAGGCTGCCCTGCTATTCGGTCCTATCAGTCAAGAGGGCATGGTCAATCATCGCAGCAAAGCTAGTCAGAGAGGGTTAGGATAGGAAAGAAAGCAACTGAGAAGAAAACTAAAGACAAAGGCAAGGCCCCGTTGAAGAGAATAGAGGAGGAGTCAAATTCAGATATCAGGGGGCCCTCACAATCATCTGGTGGCCAAGAAGGAGGTCAAACCATTGCATATGGCTAACAACCTTAGGATGGGATTCAATTTATCACTCACGCCACGTAGGATAGAGACCACGGTGCATGACCAAGAGACCGCGAGATTGCTGCAGATGATATAAAATATGGGGTAGGACCTCTAGATGCATCAAGTTTGAAATTCTATACGAGATCCTATGGATATGTTGCCGGCTACTTTCGTTATAAGTAGATGCTTCAAGCACATCATCCTCTAATGGCTACTATCTTATGTAGCCTAAAGCATCTTATAGGTCAGAATTTACTGTCGGCATATTGGGATGGGTCGCTTCACAGCCACAATATTGGATAGATGACTCCTCCGAGAAAGACACGTCACCCATAGCACGTACATTGACTATATGGGCTACATACTTTATGGCTGTCCGACGAGCTTAGAGGAGCGGGGGCCCATATGGATAGAGCATTAGTTTAAGCTCCCTTCATACGAATATGATTTTGATATTTATGAGAGACTCCACCATTCTACGTGATTTTAGATGTCAGATGTATGTTATACTTTAAATACATCTTGTTGATTGTATCATATATTTTATATTTCACTAATTAATTTTAGATCTTGTACGTTGCTTCGCTTGGCATGAGAAGCTAGGATCACTGCCTTTTTTCTTTTCATTTTGGTTCGACCGAATGCCCTAAAGACCATCATTGTTTTGATTTTAACTTTATTGTGAATTTTTTTAGCGCAAGTTAACTATCTATGCGAAGACCTATGGTCACTATTGGATTATAATCTTGACTCCACTCATGCAAAAGTTAGAAACAATAATCTTGCATTTCATTATATAATTATGGTTTCTTTAGGATTAAGAAGCATCATTTAAGATGTATTGGGTGATAAAAACACAAATTAGGGTTTTAACCCTAATGAAAACATCAAAAAACATCAAGTTAAAGTTAAGATTATTCAAAAAATCAAAAGAATTGATTACATTTTATTAAATGTTAAAAAATAGAAAAATTAAAAATTAAAAAATAGTGTGCCGGTTTTGAATCGGCATGCCAGTCTATACTGTATATCAGTATGGTACCAAATCAATACTATACTGAACCGACAGCTAACCGGTATGGGGCACGACACTGGTTCAACATAACTTGAGTTAAACTCTAAGTGCCAAAAAAACAAACTTTGAAATTTTTAGAGGGTGGTTCGAAAGGCCCGAACGCCTGGATAATTATGTGTGTTAACTAATTGCCCAAATGTCAATGCCCTCCATCCCTTATCCTACCAAAGAATCCAAGCTTTATTGTTGGTATATGATATAGTAATGATCCAAGCATTCATTTTTATGCAGTCATTCTACAAATTCCCAGAAGTTGCAATGCGACATTGCTCCTTGTTTGGTTCAACTGTTTGAGTGTTGGTTTAGACCCTCTCATAAGCTTGAAGTTTTCTGTGGCTAATATAAAATACCAAGTTAACTTAGAACATTGGTGTGTATTTATTGAGAAAATAAGATTGGAATTCTTGCCCTTGTAATGCTTAATAGGTATTTTTTAAAATAAAATAACAATTAGCAAGAGATTGCTTAAGAGATAAGATTCGTTGCGAACAACTGATCAACAATCTTCGACAAACATTTATTACTCATCTCTTCTTATTTCAACATATCCCTACTATTTTGAGATGAGGAAGAAACCTGAAATAGCATGGTCATAATTGAGATAGTTCTTAAGAGGGACAATGCTCTAACCACGCATGCTTAGGATTCAAGAAACCTAGCAAACCACTTGGAAGATATTTTTGGGTGCCGCTTTAGGTGATGAGCATAATCTATGTAGACTAGCCCAAATCGTTGGGTGTAGCCTTCGTTCCATTCAAAATTGTCCGTAAGAGCCCATGCAAAGTATCCTTTCACATCAACTCCCTCTCTGCATGCAATAAAAGAAGATAATTCATTAAAAAATAAATTTTAGCCTAATTTTCTGGCATCATAATTATAACTTTAATAAAATTTCCTATATATCTAACATGTAAACTTTAACTATGACTAATGAATACATTTAGTCTTAAGTTGGGTTTCTACATTATTGATAAATAGTATCAAAGAACATTATGGATAATAACTTTGATGGACAAGATGAGATTCTTCTTGAGCTATTGTTATAAGACTCAATGAGTTTCACACGGTAAATATATACATCAACTGTATGCATTTAATATTAAATGGACATCATGATGAGTCTACCTAGGCTGTCTTCTAATATAAATCCAAATTTTAAGAACAGCATCACTTTATATATGGGATTTAAAATGCCGATCTGACTAACCTAAGAGTGCGACCACTTTTTATGCTTGCTCCATATTTTGTGATTTACATGCTTAGCATAGATATGCACAGCAAGAAAATAATCTTAAAAAGGAGATAGTCCTTATGCTAACTTTACAATAGTTATACTAAGAAATTATCATAATTACATTTTTGTAAAACAAAAGATATCTTTTCATGTAATATGGCAGGAAATAGATTTTGGTCATCCATAACCGTGTTGAATATTTACATCTTCTAATTGCAGCTTTGAGAATAATTATGGTGACTTATTCATGGTTCCAGTTTTAGAAATAATTAAAGGCATTACTTCACATGAAGTCTATTCCAAAATTGGCAACAAATGGATGCATATAGGAGCATAAAAAAATAAAATTTGACTTGTTTTATTGTTGATTTTGGATTCGATCTTGTTACCGAGGTCGACTTACATGAATAATGTTTCAAGTATATGAAACTTAATCATTGATTAGTGATTGCATCTCTCTACTTGGGACAAGCTTCTAGGTTCAAACTAGAGAGTTTCTTAGAAGAGTTTGGCTTTCTTATTTGTTTTGCCCTTACTATAATTCTTAAAAACCATAAAAATCTCTGGAAACTATCTGACACGATCATCCTTGAACCTCTTGTGCATATACATTGTGCATGTGTTTGTCTCTGTAAAGAGACATCGCATGGATGAGAGCGAGCGCACAAGCACGAGCACGTGCGAGAGAGAGAGAGAGAGAGAGAGAGAGAGAGAGAGAGAGAGAGAGAGAGAGAGAGAGAGGGGAGGGGGCTATGCATGTTAAGTGTTACCCATTGATCATATGTTTTTGGTATTCTTTTATACACCTACCATGCATGTGCACCATTTTTCTTATATGTCAAACAGTATTTAACATAAAGAAAAACAACAAACCCACTTTCCATAATGTTAACTTACTGTATGGCTTCACGAACTTGAGCAAGATGAAGAGATAGGTAATTTATTCTCCATGGGTCATAGGAAGCTTGCTTCCATGTTTTTTCTGGATCATTCAGCTCACAAGTTCCTATAAAGTAGGTAATTTGATCAGTCAAAAATTACTTACTATACTCCAGGGAAAATTAAGAAAAATATTGTTAATTGTGCATCATTTTCTACCTCATTTAGTTTGACAATTTAGAAATCTATAGTGAAAGAAGAAAAGTAAAAATATAATACTGCCTTATACTCATGCATGTGTTTACATGCTAAGTATGCTGAAACAGTAGAGCTACAATGGAGAAGAAGTTTCTTTTGAATTTTATTTTTTTTATTAAAAATCTAATTTTCACAAGCAAGGTGAAAGCTCCTCATATATATATGCACAAAGTACACTTCATATATTATTTGTCTAAGACAATTTATATCCATTTAAATGGTCTTATTAGTAAAATTATGCTTAAAGTATTAAAGTAAAAAAACTAACCATTTTCGGTGATGTAGATGGTAGGGTTGTTATAGCGATTCTTTGTATATAATAGGAGATCTTTAACTCCATATGGATAAACATATACCCAAGTTCCATCCTGCAATACAAGAAAGTGCATCATACAATCATCTATACTAACAAATAAAAACAAAAGATTGCAATAACAATAAGAAATAGGTATAAGTAATTTATGTAGATTCATACTTATAGAAATGAGGCTATACAAGAATTGAAGGAGTGTCAACCTAATTTGCTCAATGGTAGTAGATCTCAACTCGAATACAAGATAATACTAAATCCTAGTGCTAGGTAGTTGCTTAAAAGAGTTTCTTAAATACTTGCTTGGAGTTCATGGAAGGACCTCATTATAAGTGTATGTCTTAGAGACTGAAAAAATGAACATTAAGATTGGTAGGTTCAAAGCTCCCATATATTAGGTTCTCTATTGTTTGTTGAGATAAAAAAATAGTCTACATTTAAAATATTATTATACATGATATACATATGTATATATCCATATATGTGCATACTTTATGTACTTGATGTATGTATGCATATGAGTGAGTCCTAAATGAGGGAGTTTTAAAGTCGAACCTTTTAATGATGTTAAGGAAAAAGTCATGGAGGAAGCCAAAGTTTTCTGAAGAATTAAACATCATGATTATTGATCTGAATGATTGTCTAAATGTCATTTTACATGCATGTCAGGTGCCACATTTTCTCTTCCATTTAATAGCACTTTGGTTGTATTTGATAAACGCTACATGGGTGTGTTCAAGGGTCCTTTCTTTGTCTGGACCCTATTTTTGGTTGTTTTTCTTTCTATACATGTTGGGTGGGGTTGGGCATCCTGCTCTTTTGAGTATTCTTATTTTTCTTTTTTTTCTTTTTTCTGTTGAGCCTATTAAATTCTATTCCTTTTTTCCTGTTTTTCTTCTTTTTATTTTATTATTTTAATAAAATTTGAGGTGGGTTACCACCTTTGCACTCAAAAAATGACAACAGTCATGATACATAAGAAGTTATAATTCTATCTTATTTATGACTACTGACAAATAAAATAACATATACATACATACATACATACATGCACATATATATATAATACACACACACACACACACACACACACATATATATATATATATATATATATGCATATATGCATACATACATAAACATATCTATATACACACAAAGCATGTTTAGTTAATCGATGAAGATTTTGGCCGGTAATATTACCTTTTATTTAGTAATGCCATTTTCTTTTGTTATAAATGGCTATACAATTACTATAAGAAAGTAACAAAATAACATAGTACATTCAAATTTTTATTAGAATTGGTAATATAGCTAATATTAAAACATTGCTTTGTAGAAAAAAAGGGTATAAATTGCCCTTTTATAACCTCTCGATCACTTGTCAAGATATGAGTTATAGGAAGGACAAAAATTCTTAAATAGAATGCAAGCTATTGACAATATATAACCTACACAAAACAGATGATATAATTAATTCTTATCAAAATAAAATATGATCTTGTGTGTATTTATTTAAAGTGCAACTCTTATATAGAGTAAAGATCGTAATAGAATGAGATAAAGTTTTTACCAACTGTCCAATAGGAACACCATCTTTTTCATCTGTAAGAAGAAACATTCATAATCATTAGAAAAAAAATTTTTATAACACAATTTGCATATTGTATATAAGAATTTATGATGCAAATGTTGCCTTCAGAATTTGAAGTTTGAGCCCAAAGATTATTGTCAATTTAGTTTGACCCATCCGGGTTTCAGTAAATCAGTATAATCATCTTGTTAGTTATAAGAATCTTTATTTCAATGTCCAACATCTAAAAAATGCAATCAATATAGGAAATTATTTTTTTACTTTTTCCTACTCATGCTGGAACTTAAATCTTATAACTTTATACAAGCAAAAAGAGTTCCTAATCATTATAAGTAGTGTTCTATGATCCTGCTGGATTGACCGAGTCGAGTTGCCCAACCTATGATCCAAGAACCTTAGTAGGTCAGAACAGCAATAACCTGCAATTTGGTAGAAAACCATTCAACTTAACGGTTGAATCATTTGACCCAACTAGATCAGCCTGGATTGATGACTAGATTTCAGTAAATTAGTATAACCATCTTACTTTTAGTGATAAGAAATAAAATGCAATTAATAAAGAATAATTAAACTTTTTACTTTTTTCTTCTTTTATTGGAAATTAAATCTTATAACTTTATATGAAGAAGAAAGGGTTCCTGATCCTTATAGGTTGTTCTTTGTGACCTAGCTGAGTCGACCGGGTCAACCTACTTGACCTGCAACCCAAGAGGCTGGCAAGTCGGATTAGTGATAACTCAAAATTTGGGAGAAAAGCATTCCCAGTGGTTGAGCTGTTGGACCCAGCTAGGTCTAGATAAAAGCCTAAAAAAATTAAAATTTGTATACATTGTGATTCAAATTTGTGAAATTTAACACACCAACCACTCTCCCAGCAACTTGGACACTTTTGGTGCTATCTTATTGTATGAATTTGTTATAGTTGCAAAAGAGAAACTAGATTGGAGGGAAAGTAAAGCAAGAACGTACTAAGACGAGAAAAAAAAAGAAATACATGACAGTACCAATAAAAGGGAATATGAACTATAAAACTGATACCTGGATATTTTAAGTACAGAACACTAATATTGTCGATCATTTAATCAATATTAAACAAGTATAATAATATCACAAAATATTTATTAAAGAATCACATGGTTAAACACATTAACACCTCAAAAAAAATACACTAGTACTAAAGAGTTCTTAGTCTTGGAGATAGGTCCCCAATAAATTTAGTAATTAGTGCACAAAGTTTTCAAGTTATGTTTTATCATAATAACATTGCCAAGTATATAGTGAAATTTTTGTTCTATTTTCACATTTCTATGTGAGTAAAAGCCTTGTGATAGATCTAGATGGTCCTGTAATAATATAATAGTATCTTTTGATCTCCAAAACAATGATATGATATTTTCTAGCATTATTAGATATGTTTGATTAGAAGTAACAATGAATTTAAAAGCATCGACCAATGGACATGGATCTGTGTTTGGCACCTACTTTCTCTGTACATACATACATACATACATACATGCAAACATACGTGCAAACATACGTGCAAACATACATATGCGCATACACTTCATAAGATAAATGATTATACTTCTTAATATATGCATTCTTGAGGTTATTTGTTGCATTGAAACTACTAACTACCTACAAATTTCAGTTTATACCAAATAGATCGAAAGTTCATTGTTTGTGATAACCATTAATTTGCTTGGTTAGTTTTTTCTATTAAAATAAAAAGGCTGCTTAAAATAAATTAAATATAAACAAAGTGTCTCTAGTCAATTTTTTTGGTGATACAGTTAATGTTTTCGTATTAGGATTTGTAGAATTCTTATTAAGCATGAAAATCGAAGAGAATATATTATATGTCACAAGCTTTAAAGTTGGCAACAACATTTTAAAGCCAAAAAAAAAAAATCAAATACTAAGGTTATTTAGTTGGTTGAGTTATAACTCTTAATTTCTTCTTTCATAAAGTCAGCTGTAGGAAAATGGTTCTAAGATCATAGCATAGCTTGGGATCATCTTGCATATATTATAAAGATCTAGATACCAAAAATGACATGAATATACAAAATAAGCCAAATGATGTATTCACATACCTAATTGGTTAGCATATGAGTCTTGTATGCTTAAGGAAGGTGAGCTCTCTTGTGAGATTGGAACACCTTGAGCATACCTAGACGTATAATAATTAATCCCAATGAAATCGTATGATCCTTTGATCATCTCGGACTCCTCAGCTGTAAAATATGGGAGCCTCTCTTGAACCAATGCCCTCATATTGAATGGATAGTCTCCAAACACCAATGGATCCATGAACCTAAGTAGAATTTAGAAATTATGAAGCATCTTGTAAAACATATATATCTTATGCATGCAACTGTGTATCTACATGTACAACTATTGATAATTCTGTCAAAAAAAACTATTGATAAATATATATTTCTTTCTTTAACTAACCATCCAAGCATGAACTCAATGGATCTATTTGCTGCTTCTCTGTCCTGATAGAAATTTGAATATGGCTTGTACCACATACTCACAAGAGAAATTCCTATTTCACCCTTTTGTGTCGCCTGAAATATCATAATTAATTTAAAAGAAGATAAAAAGTTAATCTTGCATGAAAACAATAGATAAAAAGTAAATAAGTGATGTAGGTTAGCTATTTATTAGATAGTGAAACACTTTATAAAAAAGTTTAACGTTTTTGTATATCACATCTAAAGATTATCCATGCTAAAAAGAATCATCCACACTAATGATTGACTAGCCAATTTGACTTCCTAAACTGTTTACATCACTTTGGGACAGCATATCTATTGGATGAATACTTTTATGCTTAGCAATTTGAAATGCTGCAAATCAATATTCTTGAGTTAAATAGATGGACATAGTTAAAAAAAAAAAAGCATCAGTGAATCATAAGATTAAGTTCATCTTACTTGAAACTTTTCTTTGTAGAGCCTAGCAGCTGCTGCATGGGCTAGGAGAAGATTATGTGCAACAATATATGGCTCTGTCATGGAGTCACCTACTGGACATCCTAGAAACTCAGAGCATCTCCCAGGCGCATGAGAACCAAGGGAGTATCCCATACTAGAAAAACTCCATGGCTCATTTAACGTGATCCAATGTTTAACTCTATCTCCAAATTCTTCAAAACATATGTTTGCAAAATCCTTGAAGTCATGCCTGGGAAACAAAAAGAGTATGAAGATGAAAAATGTATAAAAACCACATCATTCATTTTTATAGAGGGTCAAGGATGTGAATAGAAGGTTGAAAAGTTAAGTACGTAATTAGAATGCTTAGATTAACCTGAGGAATTTATAAAACAACTACAAGTGTTTGCAAGCCTTTTATCCACAAATGACATACAAAACAATAGACATAATTGCATAAAAATTAAAATGGCAATTCCATGAAACAACATATCCTTCTGCACACCTAAATTTTTGAAGTTTGTTCTATAAACCATCCATCTTCAAATGAATTGGTTTGAATTTTTTTAGATATATAGGTAACAGTGATGTGACCCACTATATATGCCGCATCATCAATCCTCCTGACCAATTAGTAGATCAGGATTCTTTTATTAAATAGGGGAAAAATAAGTAGGCATTTGTTATTTCTCTCTTCCCCTCTCTTTCCCCTTTAGAACAAAGCACAGAAAATAAGAGTGTTGAAACCAAATAGTTTGTGCAATGGATGATATTCGTTTTCCAGTCCTTTTCTTTTCTCTTGCCCCATATAAGTGCTTCTAGAACAACCATTACTCCTATAGCCACTACATCCCTTGTATGTTCGATGAATCAACAAATGAACATATTTAAAAATCTTATTCACAATATTGTCCTAAACTGATGGATGGTCAGAATTTTATAAGCTGATGATAGAGATGCAAATGGATTAGCCACTGGTTTGGAACTCATTATTCGAGTAGGATTTTCAGGCTATCCATGCTAAATTTTTTTGATAGTCTCGAGCAATCTCAATTACTTTGTACCTCTAGTTGGATAAGTAAGAACAATCTATATGTGCCTAGGATTGTCAAATGAATGAGCTCATATCCAGCTGCATATATTAGTTTGATAAATTTGTAAACAAGCCAAACATACACCAAGTTTATGAGCTCAAGAAATAAATAAGATGAACATGACCTAGGCTATAAGTATTATTACTTAATAATTATTGGTAACATTTATATTTATTGTTAAAATATTTAAATGTTCTTTTAGAAATAAAATATATCTTAGGAACTAGATCTTAAATCGAACACCTACGAGATTCATTTGCTAACACACTCCGTAGGCACCGTTGGATATTAGATCTATAAAAGCCTACATTTTGCTATTAAGATGGGATGTAATGGGAAAGAGAATCAATAAGCCTCGGTCTCTCTTATTGAGATTTATTGTCAAGTTCTAATTATATTAGAATTTTGTTTAGTAGTGCATTATAGTTTTAGTTTTGGATTTAGTGTCGATGCAGGTTAGTAGTTGGAAGGATCTTAGGTCCAACATCACTAGTCGTTGTTTTGTTTGAAAAAAAAAATGTGATTGGATGTGAAAGTGGGATGTCTGACTTTGGTATAATTTTTAGTTGAACCACATCTGCCGCTGAATTAGTGGACTAGTCCAACCATGAAGCAACACATATGGAAGCATGTGTATTACGCTCTTTTCCGGTTTGTCCATCGGTATGCGTGTTGCTTCACAGTTGAACTGGTCCACCCGCTAAGCAATGGACCTGGTCCAACCAATAATTGCTCCTGACTCTGAGTATATGTTGGGGAGTGCTTTTGTTGCTATACTTACAAATCTTCTAGTCATCCAATAGGCATGCATGATCCTCTCTTACCAAATCCCTTTGAGGAGTTGATGTGTGCTATGTTCCATCCCCATCTTCTCACTATAATAATGGTGTGGAGACCCTCAAGTAATTTGTCTCTGAGATGCTCGTCTTAGAGTATTTTGGAGAGAGACTCTTGAGTAAGATTTTGTAATATTTTTATTTTATTAATAAAGATTTCTTTGTTGCCATTATATAAATTTAATTTTTATCCCAAGTTCATTTCTATGTTAGGTCTTTGTTCTTCTGATCCTGGACTGACCGATCTTATTCTGCAAGTGATCGTGTTGTTCTATATATTGTAAGATAGTGTGTAGCTTTTTTATATCTCTGACCTCTCGCTTACTTCTTAATTCCAATTCTCTGCACTTTTAATCTCTACAAATAGGTCAAAGGCAGTGCAGCAGTGCCTAAAGGAATCCCTACCCACCGAACTCGTTCTCCTCTCCACCAATCTCTAAGGAGGCTTTATGATGGGTGGTGCATAAAGGATGTTCCTGGCTCTAAGCAGGCCAACCTCAAAATGGCTTGAAACTAGTCTTCCAACTTGGCTCGAGCTGGCTATATTATTGTTTGAGCTGAGTTTTAGCTGATCTTAAACTGCTTGTTTTTGTCTCATTTATACCCCAGTAAATGTGCCATGATACATCCCAATAATATTCTTCTTATTTGCTTGCTTGTGTACATATTGCGAAGAGTGAAAACGTGTAGTTTATTTAGATGAAATAAACACAAATATTGGTGCATGAACCATTTTAGTTTTGATAAGCCAGTACTTCTGTTTTCCCCAGATGTTAGCCATCCAAGATGGATGGGGTAGTGTGGGAGACACCGATTTTGATAACTTGAAGTTGAAGCAGTTGAAAATACTAACATAAATGAATAAATTTATGTAAGTCTGTAAGTCTGGATATTGCATAAAGTAAAAATTTATAATGCTAACTATGAGTATTTAAATCTTATCTCATTTATTTGGGGTTGTGCTCTGGTGATTTTTGTTTTTGGTTTTTTTTTTTATTACTTAAGGGTATAATTTTAGTTTTGTCATTAGTTCTTTGATAAATTTAGTTTTTGATAGTGCTGCAAAGAAGTAAGATCAACTCAGGTACTTACACGATATTACGGCACAAAAAGCCTCCATATGCATCCTCTAATGCTTGTGGTACATCCCAGTGGAATAGGGTGACAAAGGGCTCTATGCCTGCAGACAATGACACAGTAATTACATGTACAATTACTGAGTGTCTCATTAAGATGAGAAAAAAATATAAGGTGGACCTTAGTTTTTGTTACCATTATCTATTAATTCATTGATGAGATCATTGTAGTACTTGATTCCCTCTGGGTTTATCCCACCTTCTAGTGTACCATCTGCAAGGTTCAGATGCTTGTGATAAGAAAACGAAATGAACTTTACAATAAGCAACAGAGTCTTTTTATGCTTTGTCCACATTCAAATAAACCTTTTTTTTTTCTAACTCTTAAGCAAAGTCCTATGAATAAGCTGGTTGTGTTCTAATACTTTAAGTTGCAATTGGTGGCTTGGATTTTTGATTAGGTTCCATTTTCACATAATTTCAAGCACATGAGATTACTCAAAAGATCGAAACTTTACTTCGTAAAATCCTCGACCAAGAGATAGAGAAGCGATAAGAATCCACGCCCATGTCCTTCATTATTTTAACATCTTCCTGCGATTACGATTAAGTAAAGATTTGTGTCAACATTTAATAAATACAATAGAAGAATGACAGGAATGTATAACATAGAATTCTTTGCTCCACTTACTTTGTATCTGTGATATGAGTCAGTTGCTATGTCTCCTGTGCTGTGGTCTGTGATTTTATCTTGAAAAAATAAAAATAAAAAAAGTGTCACTAACATGTGATCTAATCTCTGCTATAACATGTGAAGGCAATTTTCGGATTAAAAAAGGCATCAAAACTTTAGTAAAATCTACACATGTGCTGAAAATTAGAATGAGGAAAAATTAACTGCTTCTTCGTCTTGATACTTTAAGCCTAAGATCTGAACAATTTCCAAATGGATCCACTCTGTGATAGTTTTTTTTTAAGAAGAGACTGAAGTAATCAAATGAAAATGTGTAAGTCCAAAAGCTAGTCAGGGATCCATCTCCATGAATTGCACTCAGTGACTAGCTTGTACTGATCTTTTTTATCCATGAAATTACATGGATTTGTTTGCTTCGCAGGAAAAAAAAAAGGAAGAAAAGTGTGGTCAACGAAACAATGAAGAAATGCATCATATTTAGTTGGAGTTTTCAAAGAAAAGAAATAAGAAAATAGCTTTCTCATGGGAGTAAGATGTCCGCATTTTATGAGAAAGAAAAGTCACGTCGGGTATAGGAAAGTCCAATTTCCACTGATTAGGAATTGCGAGATTTATTTTTTTCAAATATGTCCTTAAGCTTTTAGATAGGATATGATAAAGGCCTTTTCTTTTTTAAGAGTATAACTTATATTTTACATAATTTTCTCAAAAAAGTAGATGCTCAACCAAACATAAGCTACTCTAAAATGTATTATTTTTTCTTGAACAGCTAAACATGCAAACACCATTTTTTTCAGACATCATATATTTATTCTAGTAAGAAAAAATTTTTTCTGCAAATCAAATGAATACATTTATTGGCACCCTTCTCTTCAGTAGTGCATGTTCTCGGTGATTCCATGCTGAAACCCAGCAAGTGAAGCACCACATTATCCGTGCAAAAAAAATGTCAATAAACCAAAAAGTTCAGATGGAGTGTACGTCAGTAAACACAGAGGATCCGCACTTTCTTGTGCCCATGCATTTAGCCCTTGTAGTCTAGCTTATTCTTTTTTTAAAAAAGAAAGAACAACTCTCTCTTTCCAGACTTACATCAAAAAAAAAAAAAAACTCTTTGTAGGCCTTTTTCTTACGAAGTTTTTCTCCTTAATATTCTAAATCTTCCTTCTAAAATTGTGCTTAAAAGGTCCATAAGCTAAGTGAAGGTGGGATATGTGGATACCTGGTTGGTTATGGGTGAAAGTGTCCCAAATGCTTGGCTCTCTCCCTCCTTCGTTCCATGCTCCTTCCACCTGTTAACGAAAATAATGCTTCTTTTTTGTGACTTAGTGTGCTTGTTGTGTGTTGTGCGTGTGTGTGTGTGTGTGTGTGTGTGTGTGTGTGTGAGAGAGAGAGAGAGAGAGAGAGAGACCTGGTAAGCAGAAGAGGCAACACCAAAGGCAAAACCAGGAGGGAAGCTACTCCTCCCCAAAGTCACCTGAGCTGGAACCTCTTCCGGAGCTTCCACCACAGCAACATTCCCATTAGCAGAGCGCACAACGGGAAGAACGCGTCTCCTGGTATTCCCAGGAACCTTGGCCTTTCCCCTCAGACTAGCCCATCCCTTGCTTAGAGTAGGAACTTTAGGAGAAGAGTTGAAGGTGCAGTTGGGGAGTTGGACGTGAAGGAGAGCCATAACTGCAAGAGAGCAGAAACACTACTTGCTGTGCTTTTTGCCTTGGTGCAAGCCCTACGATCTCCTACCGTGCATTTATATGGAAGTAGATTCATGAAATCGAGAGACTTTCTTTAATAGAAGAACTGGAGCCCAGTTGCCGAAGCACAAATTTCCACGATGGTTCTGCCAACTTTGGAGAGCCCAGTTTTTATTTAATAGAAAAACTGGTGCCAAGTTGTTCAAGCCAAATTTGAGAGCGCCAACTTTAGGTCATTTAAAACGTTCTTAATTTTAAACACATGCGCATAGTTCTACGAGGGTTAATCGTTGGTATCTTTTGTGCAAAAAAAAAAAAAAAAAAGAAGATTGATCTTCTTTTATAATATTGATAATGGATTGCACCATACACAGATCTCAAAGAATGATTCTCTTCCTTCATGCAAATTTATTAGTTTTGAAAAAAAATCAATTATTCCTTTGCATGGTAGATACCAATCCGAACACATCTCAAAGAACCACGAACTCTTGTTCCAAAAAAACAAAAGCACTATGAGTTCTCATTCATCAATTTGTGGGAAGAAAGGAAAATCATTTTTTTATGCAAAAGTTGCAACCCCTGTCCTTTCCATGAGCAAAACTTCAGCATGAGGGAGAAAAATTTATTAAAGTAAAAAAATTAATGAAAGTGGAAAGGCTAACATCATCGAAAATTCAATGTTATATAGTTGCTAATAATTCATAACTCAGTCATAAAAGTTCATAAGTCATTGAAAAATCAATAAAGCAAAAAATAATTTAAAATAACTAAATATTATTAACTAGTCCACCTATTCAGATCAATGCATATAAACATATGGCAAAGAAAAAAGATCTAAAACTAATTCAAACTAGTAATTAATTGATAAATTATTATTGCCATGCATGTATCTCCACAGATGACTTTGACTTCATCTCAAGCGTGAAGCACGTTTCTATGTCTCTCCATGATTCGTTACACGTGCTGGTTGGTACTTCCTGTCGAGGAGGAAAAGTAGAGATGCATGGCAACCAAATCGCACGTCGGCAGTCGGGGCCATTAATAATTTCTAACCTTAGCTCATAAATGACTTGTAATCCATCAGATTAATAACCGCGAGTCTAGATCTTATGTTTTGGTATCTTTCTGACATCTTTCCATTGACCATTAATAATTTTCTAACCTTAGCTCATAAATGACTTGTAATCCATCGGATTAATAAGAGCGAGTCTAGATCTTATGTTTTGGTAGCTTTGTGAGATCTTTGCATTGACCGAGAGTAGTTTCCGAGATCAGAGGCGTCGGAAACCGCGCCATCGTGTCCATGAATGCCTTGGGATAAACAAAGATCGACTCCTCTATTTCTTTTCACCGGCGCTAAAAAAAAAAGAGTCATCGACGTGGCTTGCGCTCGTTGTTTTGCTCCATTTAATGGCACACTCCGCGATGCAAGTCAAAGCAAGCAATGGCAATCTGCCACCACACCAACTGCGTGACTCGCATGAGTTTTTTAGTTATTTAAATATTTTTTGTAATTAAAACGTGAGTTAGATTTGAGTTCTGTGAGATTTGCATTGGATAACAAAGTTTTTACATAGATGATTTAAACTATCTCTAAATTTTTATATAGAAAAAAATTTCTAACCTATGCACCAAATATTAAAAAAATTAAATAACTTAAATAAAATTAAATTATATATATTTTTTGATCAGTTAATACACCAGGACTCTAAATCATAAATTTTTTTATTTGTAAGTAGTTTAGAGATAGTGTGAGGACTATGCGGGTGTGTGTTTAGTCTTACATCGATTATTCACCGGATAGATCTTGGGTACTTATACAGGATTAAGAAATCCAAATAAAACCTTCCGGTTAGTCTTTTTAGATGAGATCATGAGTTATTATAAATGGTATCGGAGCACAGATTTAAAATTGCTAGGGATTGTGACAAAATGGTATTAGAGCTTAGGATTAAGATCATTGGGGATTGTGACAAAATGGAAATCAAGATATAGGTTTAAGATTGCTAGGGATTGTAACAGAAATGTATCAGGTCTTTGAGGATATGATCACTTGGGATATAACAAAAGTAGCAAAAATAAATTCAGTGCTTAAGTATAAGATCACTATGCACTGTGATAAAATATATATATTGGATTTGGTATACAATGAGTACAGAAAGACTGGATGATTAGTCTCTGATCATGATAGGAGATGTTAGACCTAAGATAAGTGTAGAAAGGCTAACCATGGCATACCGTATTAGTTGGTTATACCGTACCGTATCGATTGGTTTATATGTTGTTTAAATGACTTAGATGTTTAAACTTGATATGGGTTTATATATGATCGCACTTTTAGTTTTGCTGCTAATTATTAGAGTAGAGTTTGTGCATAGATCTATCATAGTATTGGAATGAGCTAAGAAAGATTTTCATGATATTAGAAAGGAATATTCTTCAAGGTTAAATCTATATGTGGATTATATTTGGAATTGGCATATTTGGATATTATAAATAGGTGTATTTCTGTTGGTGGATTAAATTCTTAAGGCTATAGAGTATGCAACTTGGTGGGGTATTCTAGTAAATTGAATTCTCATATTTGGACCGGGATATTAGATCTTTCTCTTAATTATTGGAGACTATTGGAAGTGTTAATTTAAACTTAAGTCTAGGTTTATGATTGGAGCAGGAATTTTTTATCATTGTTGATAAAAGTACTAGTAAAATATCATATTGAGTAGAGATATTTACATAAGTTATCACATATAGCATTGCTAATAGATATTAAGAATTTTGGTGGAAAAAAATTTGAAGGTTGATAGAGTTAATTCTATTCATAGTGATATTGGCTCTTCTAACCTATTGAGTTTGGAGCAAATCCTTTTGGAAGCAAGATCCATGTAGGTTGTCCAATCAACCAGATTGCTAAGAAAATCTAGTGGTTAATCCACTTTAAATTAAACCTAAATATTTTAGATTCTAAAAAGGTTGTGGAGATCATGCAGTGACCTTAAAACTTGACTATGGCTTGAGGGTTTAGTTATAGTAAGTAAACTCTACATAAATTGAGGATGAGGAGATCTAGAGGTTCTGCTCTATTTCTACTTAAAATTTTAAAATTTGGACTTTCTTAGTCCTAATGCAAAGGGGTATTTCCATCAAAAATCATTTAGTGACCTTAGAGTATTTGACGGATTAGATCATAGTGCACAGAAGTATGGTGATTTTAGTTATTTTGAAATTGGTTAGAAATATTGATTCTTTGATCCAAAAGATATTATGATAGAAGATTTGAGTTAGAAAAGGAGAATATCGTAATTCTTTAGCTACTGAAGATAGCTATGCAATTTTCACCAGTGAATTCTTCTATTGTTGACAACTCTTGAGAAGAATTTTTTTGGTCATCTCAAACTTAGCGTTAACAAATTGATAATTCCATGGTTAAGCTTGGACCTTGAAAGTTTTGACATAGATCTCTTACTCCTAGCTATGACTTTGTCAAATCTTGTGAGTAGGCACTTCGAGAAGGAGACTATTCGAGAGCTCAAGGATGACATAATGGTTGTGTGCTTTTAAAGTTTTAGCCTTAAGTAAATTAATTTCGAGAACGAAATTATTTTAAGAGGAGAGAATATAATAACCCAGTCCTTGGACTTATGGGTCGGCCCGAAAAGGCTAGGCCCAAGGCCAATCATGCACTGTGGCATGAGCCAAGCGAAGGAGAAGACTCCGATAGGAGTCTTCTTCCTCCCCCGATTTCCTCCTTTGATTTCCACCATTGAAATCGCCAAGAATCGCCACCGATTCCAAGCCTTCTTCTTCGAATCTTCTCTTTGATTTCTCGCCAGAAAGAGTTGCCAAAAGCTTCACCAGATTGTGTAAGAGTCCTTCTTCTTCTTCTTCTCCTTCTTCTCTACCGTCTTAGCCTTCGATTCACTCTGATTTGAGCCAACAATTGTTGAAATTTCATTCGAAATAGGGCACCCTATTCCAGTCTTTCTCTTCTGAGTTTCTCTGCCGCCAACTGCCGGAATTAGCTGGAATTTGTCACCTCCCAAGACCTCTATATTTGGGCGGCAGTCAGTCAAAGATATCGATCATGATTTAGGCCGAGTTCTCCCATGATTTATCTTCTTCCTTCTTCCCTTCTTCGCACCAGCCAACCACCGTCGTCAGTGGTGCCGCGGCCTCCCGTGGCCACCGTCGCTGAGGTTGGGCCGCCTTGGGTGATTGTCACCTCTAATTCGAGAAGAGAGGAAGAGTAAGCTCTCCTCTATTTTGGGGAAGAAGAAGAGAGCCTCTCTCTTCTTTCTCTCTCCTCTCTCTTGATTTCTCTTTCTTTGTTTTTCTCTCTTTGCATGATACTATAGACCCAGAAAGAGGGTCCCTGATGTTTTCATTGTGGATCCAGGTTGACCCCAATAGAAAGTCCTAGACTAGTGTTGCTGCGATCACCTGTCGCGCTAGCCTTATTCCGATCATTATCGAGCACCGTTGGACTCTATCATCATAAATCCCTATTGTGTTACCTGCACCATGGTCTGATTCTTATTTCATGATTTGATTGGTTTGATTGGCCAGAGTGGACCGACCCAGATTGCTGGACGCTACCCTAGTTGACTCTATCCGTCCTGCATCCAACTGTTGTTAGCTACCATTGGACTCATAATTAATAACCGCTGATAAGTCTTTTGATTTGATATCTATTTTTTGATCAGATAAATTGGATTACATTATATTGACCGATTTGAACAATTGCGTGTTGTTATCTAGTTGGCCTCGTACATCTTCCTATATGAATCTATTTTCAAATTTAATCCTGATTTTGTATGGAGCTACAGTCATCTGGACAAAAAGAAACCTAACAATATCTTATACTTTAGTTCTAAATTGAGGTACGACCTTAACCTTTTATTTATATTTAATTTTAATTAAAGAAGAATAAAGAATATAGATAATTCAAATATTAGGACTCTAAAATTAGATAAATACTAAATAATTGATTCATCAATTTGGCGAGTAATTGATAAAAAATAAGTTAGTATTATATTAATATTAAATTGACTAGATATATTAGGTAGGATTGTATCTGCGTCGGATTGCGATAGAGATAAAAATTCCTATATTCAGTCACCAGATATATATATTTATTTATTTGTACCGTTGGAGATATATATATTTGAGAAGAAAAATAACAATATTCAGAACCCCGGTGAAATTTCATTAAAATCACTAGTGAAGGTGGGAACTGAATGGAACCTAGGTACCTTGTATCAGCACCAAGAGACTACACCTATACTTGGTTCGAGTTCATCAATATAGCTAGACAAAAGACCGCAACGAAGGCATACAAAAATGAGAAACTACGGGTACATATAAAATTAGTAGCGTCAGATAATACTCTAAATGAATGATCCAGGTGTTCCAACATACACTTGATCAAGAATTCAAACCAAGCCATGCTTATATTGATATGCTATTTGGAATCCCACGCCCTGTGACTCCTGGGCCTGAGGAGGGAAGAAGAAGTTCATATGGAGGAACACCTGCTCCACTCCTGTTCTTGAGGCGGAAGTTCTTGTTTCTCTTATTAATTATCTGCTCTATTTCTTCCAATCTTGCAGAGAACTTCTCATACGAGTTCAAGATATGCCGATCGCCGATCCAACGAGCATGCAACCCATTCAACTGGCCAAGGTACTCCTCATCAGGAGAGTGAGTTGATAAGGTGTCTTGAACAGCCATTATTTGTGTAGCTTGAAGTTGAGATGGTACAGAAGACAGGAACGTGTGCTGAGGATTTAGTAGGAAGTTCTCGTACTCCGGCTCGTCTTCATGGGGAATGAGTTTCTTCATCAATGTTGGGCGATTAGGCATGTATCCTCCGAACGGATACTGGCCGAAGTTTATGGCAGCATGCTGTCCAGATGCAGTCCATATCATCGTCGTCAGTATATGGATCAAATCCTCCTTGGTGTTTAGGCTAGGCCACCATGGTTCATTTCTCTTGTCCGGGTGTCCTTTGTTCTTTATCTCATCCCACCAAGACTGGAGCTCAACATCAGATGATACGCTACTGGCATCAGCATAGAAATGAGTAACATAATCCCGGACCCAATCTTCTGTGGCTGACCATACAAGGAGACCATCTGCAGCATAAGGGTAGTCTTCCAAAACAAGTTTTACTCCACAAGGCATCGAAGGATCCTCCACTGCCATACCCCTGAAATATATGCAATCCAAAGATCATTAGCTCAGGCTAGATTGTGCAAATCATGCAAGTTTGCATGCAAATGGATATTTGAAGTTTGTATATTCAATTCAATGAATTATCCATTAATTATGGTGGTCGCATGATTCAGCAGAACAAGGACTAGATGATATTAGAACATAAGCAGCAAAAGATTTACGTATCTAAGGAATTGTGTGGAGATCTGATGAGAAGATAAAAGTACACCCACAGTGATTGCCATCCAGGTGTTATATTCCTAATCCACATTGCAACGTTAATTTATGACAGAAACTCTTTTCCAAGCAGTTTGGAAAATATGTGCAATACATGAGCATTCAAAAGACCTATTTAATCCTTGTTACCTCATGATAACTGAACCAAATCTTAGTAACAGAAGTCAGTTACTGTTACACCCCGAACCCGACACCTAGGTCCGGCCACGTGATACGGCCGCACACTCCCTAAGGCAGAGCCCTAGAGAATATACTAGGCCTGAAAAATTTATTACAACCTCAATATCCGTAAACAAAAATGATCTCATTTCATAACAAGTAACAAACTTGTATAGAATTAAATTCATTCATCCAACCAGTAACAATGATGCTCTATCTATTTTTCCCTTTCAACTGTGATCTTAACCATAGCCAACTATTATGTAACTTGCAACTTCGAAGAAAAAATAGAAAGGAGTTGTGAGCTTTACAACCCAGTAAGAATCTTTGCATATTCACACCCATCAAATAATATAATTTGAAAATAGCAATCGACACCAAAATAAAAATATAAATTATGAAATTGCTTTTCGAACATCCAATATAACTCAATTAAACCAACAAATACCCACATATACATACATCAAATATCCGGCTTTTCAAAAGAGATATATCACAAATACCAATAAGTAAAACATTTTATTCAACATTGGTTGTATGTGTCTTATCATCTATTTTTCATTATCTCAATTCCAAGTTTCATATTAATTATCTTTCTGACTTTGGACTAACCAAGATTATGTCCTAATCCAAAACTGCTAAACAAAATTCCACGCGTAGGCCCATGGAGGCTATCCTACACGTAAGCCCGTGGAGGCCATCCCATGCATAAACTCGTGGAGGCTATCCAAAACATAATTTTGTGGAGGCTATCCCACGACGAGGATAGTCCATACCATATTTTATCCATCTGATTTGCATATTATTCTTGTCAAATCACTCTCCATTTACACAATGTATTTCTCAGACATTCCAGGTATCATTGTTTATATAATCATATTTCAATATCTGGAACATATAATAATTGGTTTAATGTACAAGTATATTCGTACTGAAAATCATATAAAATATACCATCTCTTAGTAAACCAAATCCATTAATGTAAATCTCACGATGCAAATCTTACGATGCAAGTCTCACGATGCAAATCCAGCGGTACAAATCAATAAACATGTATATATATATATATATTGATGATCAAGTATAGGGGATTCTTACCTCTATCGCAATCCAATGCAGCTACAATACTATCAAACCACACCTAACATATCCAGTCAATTTAATATCAATATAAAACCAACTTATCCCTTATCAATCACTCGTCAGATTAATGAATCAATTGTTCAGTAATTATCTAGTTTTAGATTTTTAATATTTGAATTACTCATATTCTCTATCCTCTTTTAATTAAAAATTTAAAAATAAATAAAGGGTCAGAGCCTTACCTCAATTTAGAAACTAGAGTATAAAATTCTGTTGGGCTTCTTCCTATTCGGATGACTGCAACCCCCATAAAAAATTAGGGTCGACTATGAAAATAAATTCGTATAGAATGAAGTATGAGGCCAGCTAGATGACAACGCCCAATTGTTCAAATCGATCAGCATAATGTAACTCAATCTATTTGATCAAGAAATATATATTTAATTAGGAAAAGGATAATAGATCAAGGGTTATCAATTATGAGTTCAATGATAGCCGATAAAAGTTGGAGTGAAGGAAGGATAGGGTCGACTCGATAGCGGCGTCCGACGATCCGGGTCGGTCCGCTCTGGTCAATCAAACTAATCAACTTATGAAACAAGAATCAGATCATGGTACAAGTAACACAATATAGATTAGTGACGATAAAATCCAGTAGTGCCTGATCGTCCAAATCAGTCAAAACAATGTTTTCCAAATCATTCGATCAAGAAATAGGTATCAAATACGATAAGGGTAACATGCTAGATTGTTGATGATGAGGGGTCCAAGGAGGGCTGATGAATACCGAAGTGAAGGCTAGCACGGCGGAAGGTCATAGCAACACTAGTCTAGGACCCTCTACTGGGGTCAACCTAGGTCCACAAAGAGAAAGAGAGGAAGAGAAAACAAAGAGAGAGAAGAGAGAGAAGAGAAAGAGGGAAGAGGAGAGAAGGATCTTTCCTTTCCCCTTGGGTCAGAACTAGGGGCGGCCAGGGTGGCCCAACCCCGACGATGGAGGCCACCGAGGGCCCTCAGTCGCGGCCACCGACGACCCTCAGCCGTGGCATCCGACGGCCCTCAGCTGTAGCATCACCGATGATGGTGGTCGGCCAATGCAAGGAAGAAGGAAGAAACAAAAAAATAGAAAAGGATCCATGCCAAACTCGACCAAGATCACGATCGATTACCTAATCTAACAACTACATGATCTCAGGGGTCCAAAAAAGAGTCAGCCCGGCCTTATTCGGCGACCGGTGTTGATGAACACGTGAGAAAGAGGCCGAAACAGAGCACCCCTATTTCAAATGAAATCTCAGCGATTTGTCGGCCCAATTCAAGATGGCAACGCTTATAAAACCAACAAACAAGGAGGAAGGGGTATAGATGGGTTACCTCGGTCTGACGAGGTAGTCCGACAGCCCTTCCAATGGAGAATCAAGGGAGAACTCGAAGAAGAGTCGTTGGGATCGGCAATGATTCTTGGAGAAACCGGTGATGGAGTTCCACAGAGGAGGATAATCTTTAACAGATGAGATCCTAGAGCTTATCCAGTGTTTGGATCACCTTAGGACTCTTGGAGTCTGGCAAGATTGGGGGAGGAAGAAGACTTCGGTTGGGAGTCTTCTCTGCCTGCCTCATGCCACAAGGCACAATTGGCCTTGGGCCTGGCCTCTTGGGGCCGGCCAACAAGCCCAAGGAGCAAGGCTACTAAAGTTACCCTTCAGAATTAGGATACTCATGATTTGTCCTATCTCATAGTAAGTCATACCAATCAACTGAAGCAAGTTAGTTACTCAAATGATATTAGGGAAACAAAAGAAAGGAAACGAGAAAAGACAAGAAAGGAAGAGGAGAGTTTTGAACTTGAGAGAAGTGAAAGGAAAAGAACTTGGGATACAAGGGAAGAAAAGAGAAGAGAACATTTTCTTCTCTCTAAATCACTCCACTTTTGAAGAGATTACAAGGGGGTTTGGAGAAAATTGTCTCTCTCAAATTCTCTTCTCTTCTCTCCTCATTTACGATCCAAACTAGGGATTTAAGATTTCTCTTCTCTCCTCCTTTAATGTCTAACCAATAAGAGAATGGATTTCTCCTCTTCTCTCCTAACCAAATGGGGATTTGTATTTTCTCCCCTCTTTTCCTCTCTCTTATATCCAATTCTCTCAATCCAAACTCAGAGCTCTTTCATTATGCTTTTAAGTTTTAACTGTATAGGCAAACTACGAATGCTTTCTCAGGTTTAATTGAGGGATATTGCTTCAAATGCCAAAAGATGAGATCCATACCTTTTATACTCCCACCGTTCAGCAAGACACCCTACTCAAAATAGATTTGAGCATCTTCCTTTGTATCCTGAGCAGGTTTAAACTATATGCAGGAGTTTAAAACCACCAAAAACTATAAAACCATGAAAATGATAGGGTTAATTTGGCTAAAAGCTTAATTGCATACCTAAAATCGTCTGGACTAAGCCACATGACTATGTTGCTCTAAGGAAACAGCTATCTAGTACATACTGACATGTTCCAGGTTTGGAGGTACCTAAAGTAGAGACATCTGAATATGTTGAAGGCCTTGATTTCAAGAAAAAATGTACTGTTCAAGTAATTGATGAATATTTGCTAACAGTCAAAGGGAACACATGAAGAATCAAATTATACTCAAGTAGGGTTCTTCAAATACAAGAACTGATAGAAAGATCTCCAATAACATGAAACCTTCAATAGCAATATCACAACAAAAAATATTAGAAGAGAATAAAAAAGGAAACATGGATGGATATGGTAAGAAAAAATTTGTGGAAGCTGAGACAAACACCAGAGATAGCCATTAGTAGGAACAATTAGTGAATCGGGACTCATAAAACCATTCCTTATATTTAGAAAAGGGTTTGATGGCCATGATACAGAAGCATCCTCAGAGAGGGATTTGTTAAATGAGTATTTCAGCAATGCAAACCTTGGAAACTTATATTCTTTAATCTCTTCAAAATACTGAAAAATAAAGAGATTCTCTACGGGATGCACTCCAAAGCACCAATCATCAAAGGACACTGATGACATGAAAAGATGATGACACCTACCACTAGCCTAGAAAAGTTCAGTTTGCAAACAATCAAGTGCTCCTTTTGAGTTATTCCTTCCTATGCTGTGAACCGTTAGGATAAGACCTTGTTAGTGCATATAGTCTAGGTTAATATTAATGTTACGATTTGCTTCTACTTTGTTCTTCTATTAACAAACGTCAATCAGTCTTTATCTCAAAAGTTTATATAGATCTCAACTCAGTGACGAATGGGAAACAACTGCAAATCAACTACTTATGGTACATGGGAAAAGGTTATTGCAGGATTCATGTTCACTGAGGGAATGGATTAGGAGGTTGTAATTATGTTTAAAAATTGTTTAGGGTTAGTCAACATTCGTAATTCTTGTGTTTATCTAAAAGCAGAAATGCTTTATAAGTTTCGCATAGAACGAATCTAAAATTTAGCAACATTTGTTTTGTTAAATGATTTACATATATAGGCAGTTTTCCTTATCACTTTATGCTACAAACTACAAGGGAGAATAATCTTCCTACTAGTTAAATTTGTTCAGGCCATTCCACAGAATTATGAATCTAGGTAAAAATTATTAATATGTTATTATTTGATCCTCATTAAGGTTTGGGAATGATGTAATTACTCCATCATCTAGTAAATTTTTCTAAATAAGTGTCAACATTATTTAAGTTAGGTTATTATCTCTTATCCACTTCTTTATTGATACAAATACACGAATCTTGGCTTCTTCATCAACGTATGATTGATAAGCAAAAGAGAGGTTATATGGCAATTAAAATTGCGCAAGGTTGTTCTTTGACTAAGTGGTATGTTTATTAGGTCTTTCAATAAAGAGTCTGCCTAGAGGTAAATAAGCAAGAAAAAAGCAGCATCCATGATGATGGCCGCAAAACATCCACTGGTGTTGAACAACAAACATAATATACTAGTCATTATTATTATTAGTATGTGTATACATATATAGATTCATAATTAGTATGACGAGACCTGGTATCAGCTAGAGATGGAAATTTTTGACACGAATCTATCAACTCGCCCAATTGGTAATTTTTTATGATCAAGACAAGTTTGCGTTAACAAAGACAAGTCTGATTATAAATGGGTCGGATTTGGGTTTGGCCTCCTAACTTGATGGTTCAACATGGGTTGAAAGATCCTTGAAATCTAGTCCTAGATGTTAAGCCTGATATACATTGTTAACATGGTCTCGATATCAAGTTTGCTAGAGATCATGAATTCGAATCTCCTCCAATTAAATTATTTATTTAATTGTTCCCAGTTATATGCTATTGTAATTTTAGTCTGTTTTGACTCAATTATCTCTCCACATGCATAATCTAGGCCACATGTAGGAAGGGGGTATAGGTGTTAAATCTAATATATATTGTTGAGCCTTTCCCTATCTGTTAGCTTGATTTGAATATCCGATCCTAGGTCCCTCCTTCTTGTCCCTAGTTTGTTTTCATCTTCAAGGTATATAACTAATGAGTGGACCTATAAAGGGGTTGATAGGTTTTGGTATGGATCCGTATAAAATAAGCAGGTTCAGTATGGGTTACTTTGCTAAACCTGATTATAAAGGAGTTGACAATGACATGAGAATTTTTTAACCAGACCGCAACCCAACCTGCCTATTGCCATCCCTAGTATCACTTAATTAGGTTGAAGCACTACAAAGAGATACTATTTATCATAAATAAGAAGTCAAATGAAGCAGGCTGGAAACCTCCTAATTTGCCTAGAGGATGCAGGCCCATTTTATGTCAAGTTCTATGATCAAAGGTCTTTAAGGGCCACCATAATGGAACAAAAACCGCTAAGGATCAAGAAGAAGAAATGGATGCACCAGAAACTATGTTGGAAAAAGATTGAAAGTCAAGGCCTCGAGATTCATGCTACAGGCAGAAGATCAATACAAGAGCACCATGGGTGACCCCTTGGGAGCCTAAAACTAAAGGCTAAGCATAGTAAAGCGGTGGTACTTGACTCAAAGGTGCTCGAAAAATTCAAACTTTTGCAGTGTTAGGATGCATCATAGGTATCAGAAAATTTAAAAATTCACTAAAAATGATACAAGCAGAATTTTGGGATTTTCTTTCATTGTGCCCATCATTGAGTAAGCTTTCTAAAGCAACGTAAATCATGTCAATCGAATGTCAGGTAACGAAGCTATAGCTGATTTATTAAGACCTGCCATTGCTAGCAAAGTTGTGGTTATTACAAAATACCATTCCATGGTTGTTTTAAAAAAAAGGTTGATTTTCATTATTCTTATATTTTTAGTCAAATTTTCTTAATTCTCTCTTCTAGAGACACTTGTTAGAGAAGCTAGAAGTCCGATTGGATTTAGAACACTATTTTTATCATTAATTATTTTTTTCTCTAGATTAATCATATAGTAAAGGGGTTAAGAAATCCTACAGGCGACAGGAAAATTCCACTATAAATACTGCACATAATCTTCTCTTTTGATCATAATGTAAAGAATTGTAGGTTTTTGAACTGTCTTGTGAGTGTTCTCACTGATGTCTCTTCCACACTTCAGTGTGCTCCATGAAGGCCATTCTTCTGGTGTGACTCTCTAAGTCCTATGTAAAGCTAGTGCGATGTTGGTGGAGATGTGGGAAGCCTGAGTGAAGACTGTATGACTCAAGCAGATAGAGAGATTCAGTTGACAAGAATCTAACTAGTTATTGTAGCTTCGTTTACCTTCTAGTTCTTTGTTTTGTTGCTTTTAAATTCAAGTTTAGATTCAGAGCCTTCTAGTTATCTAGTTTATTTTTCTTGCATCAAAAATTATTAAAAAAAGTAAATTTAATTTTTATTCTGTACATTGTCAAAAAACTCCCCAATCCTTTCCAGGGTAAGAGAGTCCTTGTTCAAGTTCTGCTGGATTTATTCTGGCCATATACACCATAGGTTGTCTTTTATTTTTTAAGCATCCTTGATCCAACGTTTCCACAACACAGATGAGGACACCCTTTTGCTTCTGCATGCTTACCTTAACCTCACACAACAAGATCCCCAGTCCTTCATGGTCCTCAGTCTCCCAGGGTGGCAATGAAACAAATTACTAACCATTTAACTAGAAGAACTATACCTAAATGTGGAAAATTTGAGGGTAGATATTGATTCCTATCCAAGGTCATAGAGGCATGACGCATGACCATAGGAGAACCAACAAGACCATTACAAAAAAACAAAAAAGACAAATTAATGGGCACTTCTGGTGGAGAAAGGAACAAAACATGTGAATGAAAATACAGTCTTATTAAGTAGAAAAAAGATGCTCCTTATTATACATAAAAAAATTAGAGATTAATTCAGAACATAAAAAAAAACTAAAATTGTCTCGATTAAATAAATTTTTAATATAATATATATGAAATATTTAGCCAACTGTAGGGACAAAGCTGGCACCCTCGCCTCACTTGCATTGGTCCCCTATTACGTTTCAATCTACCGGCTATCTTTGCTATTAATTCTTATTTTTTGATATAATATCTGTACTGTTAATTAAGGCCAATGTATCAACTAGAGATAAAACTCTTCTAAAGTTCTAATCCCAATTTCCCAGCCAACCCCGATCCCATCATTAGTTAAGCCCAAAAGGCCAAAATCTTAATTAGAAATGGACTCTTCTATAGCTTGCCTTCTATCCTAATCCCAAGAACCTATATTCTCTATCTTTTCTATGTTACGGCAACCTCACTAATCAATGACAAATTCAATCTTCATGTTTCTAATAGCATGGAATCTTCTTTCCCAACTTCGCTGGTCTTGTAGAAAACTGAAACAACAAGAAACCACTTAAAATTTAAAGATGAGCATCTTCCTTACTCCAAAATTGAATCTTTTTTTTTAATTATGTACTGGGTAAGAGAAAATTATCGCTACTGCTATCATACTTGCCTGGATATATTATCACTATTCAGAAAGTACAGAACAAATTTTGACATCTCAGAAACTGAGCAGTGTCATGTGATAACATTAACTCAACAATAGATGAAAGCACAACCACAACTTCATATAAAAACTCAGTGAAGAAAATGATAAGAATCATCACCATCAAGACCGTAGGAGATACATAGAACTCTTACCTCCGGATCAGGTCAGCTGGGAGAGCTTCCAAATCAAATCGCCACAGATTTTTGTAAGCAACTGAACTCAGCTCCATTGAGTACTTCCCAGGGCTAAAACAATGCTCAATAATGCCGCCTCCATTAATCAAGCTTTGTCGTGCCAGTGCATTTATTTCCATTGTGTATCGCATATGTGGATGCAGCAGCTTGAAAATTGGGTGCATTGGACTAAGCTGTCTATGAGTAGCAATGATGTATGGTTCCATGCAAGCATGAGTTCTTAACCTAGAAAATTTAAAACATATTCCATCTTATTGGAGATAGAAGAATCAAAGAAAATTCCAGGAAGAAAATAATGACATAAATAAGTAATATGAGAATAAGAAGGAACAGTATGCATTAGAGATTGTGCAATTTGGTCATCATATAATAATGATGTGGCAGTGGCAACTAAAGAATAGTCTTTTGTTCTATGAAGTAGCAGCTACAATAGAAAATTAGAATATTGGCTCACTAAATTCAAAAACAACTAAGGTACATAAACAGGAAGGGAAATAGACGTGCAAAAATATAACGGTATTGTAGTATTTACATATCTATGCTATCTTTATGTCAATTCAGCAATGTTCATAACTATCGGTGGAGATATATACTGTAATGAACGAAAACCTCATCCAAAAAGGCTAGCCAGAAGGTGTTATTTGGTTTATTTGATGCAGTACAAATATCTAAGATCTTTCCAATGCACAATCGATATGGGACTAAACAAATGCGAGCACAAGCTCTTACATACTCCCTCACTTTAAGCCTTGGTGTCTCTCCAGTCTAAAGGTCCAAATACAATCACAAACACCACAATCAACATGTGGTCTCCCTCGAAAGAGCCCATGCTGAGTTTCTCCTAGTCTAGGCCAGTTCTGCTCTAATACCATTTGTTAAGACATAGGACCTCACATAAAAAGGCTATCTAGACTGTGTTATTAGATTCTTCGGCCCTGTATAAATATCCAAGATTTTTCCGGTGCACAATTGATGTGGGACTAAACTTGCTAGCATGGGCTCTCACATGCAAAAATATAAATGACATAAATACATGATGTTATGTAAACATAAGTTAAATATTCACACCATATTAAATCTGATAATATTTGCATGATATTAAATCTGATAATGTGAATCAAATAAGAAAATCCAAATGTCACAAGTAAACTCACCAATGATTAACTAATTGATGGACACCAGCATCATTTGCACAAACATGAGCTTTGGCCAGTTTCCAAATCCAGTTTGTTGTTGCATCATGTCCATGAGTGTAGACCGTTTTCCGTGAATGACTAGAGGGGGTAGGTGGCAAACTAAGTTCAATGGCAATTGGTCTAAGCATGCCGTTACGGGTGTGAAAGAAAATTGTCCTTGAAGCATAAGTTTTCCTTCCTTTCAAGGAGTTGATCTTTTTTACATAAGGTAAAAGGAGGTCATGATAGTCAAGTATAAACAGTCTATGATTCTCAATTGCCTGCACAACATCATAGAATTATTATACCAAGATAAAAGCAAATAAAAACAAAGGATTACATTTCCCAGCAGGAACAACTTATACCTCTTCAAGGCTCATTCCATTTAATTCATGCTCTAAGCATTCCTTAGTTATTGCAGATTCTGGAGAGCCATAAATTGCAGGGTCCAACTTGCTGAGAAGTGGAAACTCCTGCAAAAACTCATCTCATATGAATGTTTTTGGAAGAATGATAAGGAGATATCTGCTGTAAATTAAAAGACCAAGTGGTTGTATGTACTCTCAATCTTTGAATATCTACAGGATTGACACCAGCAAGCGTCTGGCGGGCAAACTCATTGTCACGCAGCCAAGAAAACCTGTCTCCTGAAGATAATAAATCACCAATGTTAGATATTACAGAGACAGCTGATATCTGATAATAATGTGTACAAAATTTCATATCCATCTTTTTAAAATAAAATATAAGCTAATGGAATGAGCTTTGATTTTTACTTGATATAATTGATGGGAGGTCGTATTTCATCAGCCTCTGACCCATGTTCACTAAACCTTTGAGCATCGATGGAAGCATCAGCCTCTCAGTAACTTTATGTTCCTCACCCTGCAATAGCACCCCATCTTTGTATAGACTGTCAATGTCAGAAAAGCACCCAAAGTGGGTGTCTGAACCTGAGAGTGCAGCCCTCAAAGCTGGTATGAGATTGTGAAACAATGCTTTAAGAGCTCCAGAAGAAAACGTGTTCTGCTTGTCTTCCTCGAAAGTTTCATCCCTGGGAACATATACAGGATGGGGCTTCCCTACCCTACTCTCTGCACTAGGATCTGTTAACAAAATAATAAATAAGAAATACATCATTGCTTGGAATTTAAGAATAACAAATTAGCAATGAACATGATGGTTCTCTTTCAAAAGAATGCAAATTATTTGCACTCTGAAATCAAAAGGAGCAGAGTCGTGCAATATGGAGGTCTGATAAAGTCATAGAGACTTTAAGAACTTCATTCAGATTATATGGAGTCAAATGATGCTTGGATGCAGGAGCAAGAATCAGATACAGACCCGTCAGCAAGAGGGGGAAAAAATGATATTCAGGGATATTCAGAAAATTATATTTTGTACAAAGGAAAAATTTTAAAAATTTATTTCTCAAGATCTTCCAATAGGGCTTGTCAATAATCTTTTGTGGGATCTGGGGAAGCACTTTTCTGATTGAAAAAATGGGCCAAACTTGTTGTCCTGCTACCATTATCTAGAAGTTGTTTTGTTTGTGTTTATGATGTGTATCCAATTTGGATATGTATCCAACATGCATTCTAGCAGATAGATGCAAATTAAGGATTTATAGAAAGAAGGTAAAGATTTCTGATTGACTGAAATGCTTGTAAATCATACCAATATACTAAATGTGAGAATTATTTGGAAAAATCTAATGATTAGTATCTTGCCCAAGTGCTAAAAGTTGCGAGCGAGCTATACATAGGCTGTTGAAATTAGCTTTTTTTCATTTATATTTTTTATAAGGATCATTACGGAGCAAAGCAGCAATTGACTGTTAATAGATGCAGCATGTATTGATATGCATGAAAGAAATGACTGTTAAACATGATTCAAATTTTTTAAAAAAAGTGGGATCTATTTGTTATTGTGTGACATTATTAGTCATGATATATGATTCATGACAGCCAACTTATTATGCTGGTTTCCCCTCGAGACAGTATCTCATGTTTTAATCTATGTGGAATATACCTGACTTCATTGGTGGTCTGCCAGTACGACATCGTCTTGGATATGGCCTCTCCTCACCACCCAGCACTGGTCTAGCAAGATCCCCATCCTTATCGGGATTACCCAGGTCATTATAAGGGGCATAATCATATATCATATCAAATTTCTTCCGCTCGCCTTTCCCATTACCACGACAGCTTACCAAGACATCCTGGCGAAGGTCCTTGAGACCAGCTGGGGTTTGCAAGGGTAAGTATGCCTGTTCATTGCCATAAAAAGGCATCAAATCAACCAGTAAGTGATAAAATGCAATGATGACTTTCTTCATCATGGGTATCACAAACTTGTAGGAATTCAACTCTGGAAGATACTCTCTTCAACGGTTAAAGTAGTATAGATAACACTAGAGGCCAATTCAAGATGGAAAATGGGGACAAAAATAGCTCATTAGGTCGAGTTACTTACCAGGGATGTGGTTTTAGTTATGAGTATCTTGTGCACAATGCAGCCAGCTTTTTTGGCTGGTAGCTTTTTTTTTTTTTTTTTGTGTGTGTGTGTGTGTCTATCTTCATACAGTATTGGGAGGATATTTGTGATAAGCTAGTCACTTGTGGTTGGACTTGCCATTATCCCACTACATTTCTGTTTCAATAACTCAAAGTTTAGAAGAGTTAATAGAAAGAGTCTTCCTCACCTGATTGCTGAATATAACTCTGCTTTGTGGGTTATCCTTGCAAGAATGGATCCATGAATTTGCAGGGAAGAAAATAGTACCATCAGCAAAACCATGAACCACAATCTCCATAAGGTAGAACTCCTTGTTATGTCGATTTGTGATGATAATGGCCCCAGGACGGCCAAAACCAGGCTGAACAGTGAGGTCGGCAGCATACTCAACAATAGACGGATGATTTGATGGCTTTGGCAGCCAACCCCTAACAGCAGCCTCTGCACTTCTCTTCCCTGATTTAGTTGCTGTAGACATGACAAATGTGAAAAAATTATAATTCAAAAGTTTATTGTGTAGAATGTATCCTAATCTGATTGAATTGTGCCAGCGAAATTCATATATCTAAAATGCAAGCCAAATCAAGTCACAGGAATAGACATTTTATAACTGAAGACAAAAAACTTGGTTTGCATAACAATTACAATTAAAATACTATTATACGATATTTCAGTTTTGTTATATGATCATAACAAACAAGCACTGACATAAATCAAGACTGAGCACTAAAAACATTGCTTTCCCATTCATCCCAGTGAGAAGAGCTTTCTCGTGACCTTCATCATGGCACACATGCAGGTTTTATAAGGTCTGTGATCCTGAAATTTAGACCCTTTGATGCCTGATGCCTTACCTCAGATGAATGTCTGTGTTTTGTCACATTTCTATAATGAAGACAAAAACAAAACCAGAAGATATATTAGGACATGCTAGGAAAGCAACAAAACCTAAAATGACATTTCATAACTAATAATAGTTGCCATTTCCATCTGAAGCTTATGGTCATATTTTACATTTCAAGAACTTGTAGTAGAGTTAATTCACTTCAGCGATTTCTTCATAAGCATGTCGCAGCTTTAACATGCAAGCTAAATTAATATCAGCACTACCTAAAAACTCATTTGCCAATCTATCTATCTGCAAATTAAATATATTTTCAATCCTCTGATCCAAAAACAAACACAATGAAGATAAAAGCAAAGCACACAAAAAACTTTCATAGTCATCAAGCATCAAGTATTAACTTAGCACAACAAGATGTAATTTTTGCAAACAAAAGATAAAAAAACAGAGACCAATTAATATGTACAATTTTTTTTATTACTAAAAAAGAAAAATAGAAAAAGAAATAATCTAACAATTCAAACATGAAACTCAGAAAAATTTCTAATATAAATCTCATCTCCTCGCACAAATTTATGAGGTAAAAACACTTTCCTTTGCATCCAAACCCATAGCTAATAATAACAGAATAAATAACCAAAAATTCACAAACAAAGCCGTGTAAGTTGGCATCAAAATATAGAAACTAATAAAGACAATACCTTTAACTACAGTTAGACAAAAAGGAAGGGAAACTAACGAAAGATAAAAACTTTAACCATGGAAATTAGAAACCTAAGACAGAGCAGCCTCCATCATTCCAAAGACCCACGGAATTTAAACTAAATAAACAGCTTACCGGGATCGATCTCCTCGCTAACGAGCTGGACCACGATCCCCCGCCCAATCCCATTAATGAAGTACTCCCATTGATCCTCGATCTTGTCCACCAGCTTCTCTTTCAGCTTGTTCCTCACGGTGAGCACCACCCTCACATCAATCGCCTCGGCCGGCGACGAAGGCCTCTGTGGCCCGCCGGGGGCCGCCGACTGTGAGGGTAGCGGGCTGACACTCTTGCCGTCCCGGCTGAGCACGGCCCGGACCGTGGGCCGCCGGCGACCGAGCTCCACCTGCTGGGCCCGCCGGGTCCGACCATTGCGGAGCTGGGGGTGAATGGAGGTGGCCAAAGATGCAGTCTTTGAAGGGTTTACAGGGGTCGACTTCGCCAACAACATCTCAGTAGCCCAAAGTCACTGGAAACTGGAGAAAGGAGCGAGCTTTGAGGAGATCCAGTGGAGTTCTAAAAGCGAAGATGAGAAGAAGAAGAGGAGGAGGAGGAGGAAGAGGAAGAAAGAGAGTAGATACCAAGAAAGATGGTGATCACTCTAAGTTCCTGCTTATTTTTTTTCTCACTGCAGAGTATAGAATATTAGAGTGGCGTTCTCTTGGATTTATCTTTGAAAGAGAAGAGATTTAAGAGTATTTTCCAAGGGACAATTAGAGAAAGAGGTCTAGTTTATTTTCCAATGATTTTTCAGTACATGGACAAAGTTGAGGATTGGCAACTGGAGAAAGGAGAGAGCTTTGGGGAGATTCAGATCACAGAAGAAGAGAGGAAGGACAAGGAAGGTAGAGTGAGGAACTGGTAATCACTCTAATTTCCTATTTGCATGTATTTGCTCTCATAGGAGTATAGACTACAGTGTGACTAGAGTTGGGCAACGGGCCGTGCCGGGCCGGCCCGGCCCAGGCCCCCCGGGCCAAAACTCTAAACGGGCCGTGCCTGGCACGGCCCGTGAGGCACGGAAGGCAAGCCCGGCCCGGCCCCCGGCCCCTCTATTGGTGGGCCGGGCCGGGCACGGCACGGCACGGGCCGTGCCAGGCACGGCCCGTAACGGGCGGTAACGGGCCGTGCCAGGCACGGCCCGCAACGGCTCCAGACGGGCCGTGCCTGGCACGGCCCGTAACGGCTCCAGACGGGCCGTGCCTGGCACGTCCCGTCTGGAGAGGGGGGAAGAAAATAGCCGTTTCCAACGGCTATTTTCGGGAAAAAGACGGTTTTGCCCCTCCCAACAGTCCTATAACGGCTGAATTGAGGGGTATTTTGGGAAAAAAAAAATTTTGGGCTTCTATAAATAGCCCATTCCTCCCTCATTCTCACCACACCAAACCTCTCATTCTCTCCTTCTCTACTGCTATTATTTCTCTCTTCTAAAGTGCTCTTCTAGCAATTTAATTTTTAGTTTGTTCAAGTGCTACACAAGAGGAGGTTCCTGTTGAGAAGAGAAGGTCGCTTCTGTTGAGAGCACAAGAGGAAGCTCGGAATCTCGGCGCTGCCTCTGCCCTCCGACCCTCTACTCAATTCCTCCTTGCGGTTAGTTTTTATTTTTTGAATTAATCATAGATATGTCATCTTTTGAGGAAAGTCAGTTTGGCATTCCTGTTTCTGAGGGGGAAGAAACTAATCCCCAACCCCCTGTTCCTAGTTCCTCTAGAACTGGTGAACCGAGTGAAGGTCAAACCTCTTCTCGTAAGAGGACTAGTACTGTATGGAATGAATTTGATAGAGTTATGGTTGAGGGAGTCTGGAAAGCTAAATGTAAAAAATGTGCCAAACTTTATAGTTGTAGTAGTAGTGGGGGAACAGGGCATTTAAAAAGACATCAAGAGAGTCATAGGATGCATGATTCTCATGCTCAAACTCAAAGTAGCCTTAATATACAAGGGGGATTACTTGTAGGTAATTTTGCATATAATCATGAAAATCAAAGAAAAGCACTTGTAAAATGGATAGTTAAGGATGAATTACCTTTTAGTTTATGTGAATCTTTTAATTTTGAAGAATATGTTCAATTAAACCTACAACCTGCTTACAAAAGAACTAGTAGGCGTACATTTAGAAGAGTAGCTATGACCAATTTTTTAGCAATGAAACAAAATTTAATTGAAACACTTTCTACTTTAAATGTAAAAATTTCATTAACTTCTGATATTTGGTCAGCATCTGTAGGTAGTAATTCTTTTATTGCCATTACTGCTCATTATATTGATAATGATTGGCAATTAAATAAACGTATTCTTGCTTTTCGTGCTTTTGATTTTCCACATTCTGGGCAACAAATTTCAAATATAATTTATCAAACTGCATGTTCATATAATATTAATGATAAAATTATGTCTATTACTTTTGATAATGCATCTAATAATAATTCTGCTGTTGTATTATTAAGAGACTCATTGCATCCCATATTAGATGGAAATTTACTGCATATTAGATGTGCATGTCATATCTTAAATCTTTCTGTTCAAGCTGGCATGGGCATGATTCAAGATGTGATTTCAAAAATTAGAAATGCAGTTTCTTTTATTCATGCTTCTAGATCAAGACTTCAAGAATTTAAGGAATTATGCATAAATCATGGTAAACGTTTTAAAAAATTTAAACTTGATGTAATTACTCGTTGGAACTTCACATATAGCATGATACATGATGCATACCCATATAAAAATTTATTAAGTGCATATATTAATGATCGTGGATTAGGATTTACATTGACTGAAACTGATTGGAATAAAGGAAAAATTTTGGAAGATTTTTTGCTTAGTTTTTATAATGCTACCAATGTTCTTTCTGGTATTTATTACCCTACTTCATGTTCATTTTTACAACAAGCATATATAATTAGTCAAAAATTTGCAGAACATAGATATGATGATGTTTTAATGCCTATTATTCACCTAATGGAATCTAAATGGAATGAGTATTGGGACAGGATATGTCCTATGCATAACTTAGCTGCTGTATTTGATCCTAGAGTTAAATTAAATGGCGTGCTAATTTTACTTGATGCATACGCTGAAAATATGAATCAAGATGCTGAATCTGCTAAAGATGAGGTAAGACAACTTCTTTATGATATTTATGCTATATATGATGAAAAAATTCGTGGATCTAGAACACAAATACAAACCTCTATTCCTCCTTCTAGTAGTTCTCGTTCGTCATCTATTTTTTCATTCATTGCACAGAGAAGACACACACATGCTTCAAGTTCCTCTTCATCTTCTTCATCTTTAAGTAGTGAACTAGAATTTTATTTACGAAATGATCTTCAGTCTGCATATGATGAAAATCAAATAGAGAATCTAGATGTATTATCTTGGTGGAAGAGTGTTAGAAATCAATATCCTGTTATGTCTGCAATTGCACGCGATATTTTAGTTGTGCCGATGTCCACGGTAGCATCGGAATCCGCTTTTAGTGCAGGTCGGCGTGTTCTTGACGAAAAGAGAAGTAGGATGACGGGCGAAACGGTGGAGATGCTTCTCTGCTTCAAGGATTGGCTGGATGCTGAGGCAAGACTTCAAGATAAAGGTGGACATAATACAACATCCTCTGATGATGATGATACAAACACTACTGAAGACTGAAGACTGAAGACTGAAGACTGAAGAGTGAATACTGATTCACTGAATCACTGATGATTAGTAAGATTTCTTAATTTTTTATAATTGTACATTTTTATTGTATTCTGGAGGTCAGACCAAGGTCCAAACCTCGGCCCTTTCTTAGTTTCTTATTGTATTCTAGAATCTAGAGGTCAGACCAAGGTCCAAACCTCCCTTCATGTACCATTTTGATTGAAATTAATAAACTGGTAGGGGTCTATGCCAAACCCCCCACCATTAAGGTGGCTTTATATTCATAAATCAAGATTTCTTAGTGTTCATAATTTATTAATGTATTAAAAAAAATTTATCGGGCCGAGCCGGGCCCAGGCCCGGACCGTGCCAGGCCCGCGTGCCAGCCCGGCCCAGGCCCTTATGGGCCGTGCCGTGCTGGCACGCGGGCCGTGCCGTGCTTAGCCCGCGTGCCTAGACCGGGCCGTGCCGGCCCAGGCCCGAAGCGGGCCGTGCCTGGCACGGCCCGCTGGCCAGGATTCGCTAGCCCAGCACGGCCCTATCAAAGGGGCCGTGCCAGGCACGGCCCGTCACTGTAGCTGGCGGGCCGTGCCAGGCACGGCCCGCTTCGTGCCGGGCCGTGGGCGGCCCGGCCCAGTGCCCATCTCTAAGTGTGAGATTCTCTTGGCATTATATATTTAAAAAAGAGATTTTTCTTTTCTTTTTCTGTTTTAAGGATTTTTCAGCAGCTATAAAAAATTAAGAACAGTGGGGTGGTTGTTGGCAAGCGATCATTTTATTGGCTAAAGTTCCTCTTTGGGTTATTGGACTTATTAGCATTATTAGTGGTGGATTTATGGAGAGGTGGGAAGGATTTGGAAAGGAGAAGAGATGATTTTTAGAAGTAAATGATATTTTAATGGTAGTAGTTGGGAGGTCACTGCACTACAGTGGCTAGATCTGACAGGGAGATTTTGGATAAGTTTAGGACTCTCAGAAAGTTTTGGGATGTAGCCCCTCAGATAAACTAGAGATTTTGGATGTCGCATATGTCTGTAAAATGTCAATTTACTTGAAGAGGAGACCTTATTTTCGATATAATACTCTTAATACAGGTTGATCATTGAGCTCTGAACATGATTCATTCTCAATTGAGAGTGGTTCAGGTTTGCTATTGGAGTGGAAATTGGGCTCTTCGTAGTGTATGATTGAATTTGCGATTCACAAGCACCATTCCTAAAATCCACCATGTATTGCAAATACGCTGAATATAAACTGTGTCATCTTCAATTAAGGTTTTTTTATGGCTATAAGTGAAAGATGTGCATTGCCCTAGAATGGTCATGAAGAAATTTGAGAATATGCTAAACCAAAAGGAAAAGAAGTATAAAATTGTAACAATGATTAATTATCTGAAAGTTCAATCGACTTTAGATGGCCAATTGTATGAATAAAATTTTTGTGATAATTTTATATTATATTATATTAGCAGACTATGATACTAAAGTTTTTGAGGGTTCTCAAGAAAATATGCTAGCTTTTCATAAATGGATGACAATAGGAGAAGAGAAATTATCAGTTACACTATATAGATCCTAGAGTCACATATACCGTAGGATGTAGCTCAATACCAAATAGGACCCTAGCAATATGAGTGCTCAATTAATCCAAATGTACTGACCGCATTCCATAATGTTAGAATAAGTTCGGCAAACTTTTCTCTAGAGAGCAATGATACGCTGGTATCATGATAATTATTATTAAAAATATTTAATCTTTTTTAAAAAATTTGTATCTTAATAACATTAGGCCAATCTCATAGGTTAAAACAATATAATAAGACTCTTACAATCAACTAAAGAAAACATAGTTGGTCAAATTTTTTTAATTAAAATAGGTATTTCATACATTTCGAGTACAGATACATCGAATAAAATCAGAAAATAATAATTCATGGAGTGTCCTAAACAACTTCCTCTTTCTAGCCTACAAGGTGCTTTTGGAGTGGCAGACCACATAAAAAGTCATCTAATCTGTAGCCTCATTGGCCTCTCTAAACATATGCTTGGCTTGAAAGATCATTCTATCTCTCACCATAGTTCAAATATTTTAAAGCAAGAAGCGTTCCTTTTCACCACGGCATGGGCTTTTCTGAATTCAGCTGATCACGATGGCCGAATCGCCCTTCTTGGAGCCAACCTGCAGACGGTGACACCGGCAGCTTTTACAAGATGAACGGGAAATGATATAGGAACAGGGGGCGGGGGGCACGAGTTGGTCAACTTTTTTTGAAAGAAGGAATCAAACGTGTAGCATGAGGTGCAATCAATGATAAGTTCAACATGTATTGCCTTCTACAATCTCAGCCGCTTGTGAGAGGAAAATTTATGAGACTTACCCATCTCAACCGTTGAAGCCGACGATGCCAATCCATCTCCTACAATTATTACGACCTCTCTTGGTTGGCCCCAATAATTGACTTGGTGACAGTTGGTGATTGGAATAAGAGATTATCCTCCGAGCACACGCATAAAAATTTCTACGCACAAATTTGAAATAGAGATCCGTCTCGAGTTTTAACTCGTTACATTGTTTTGCTGCTATAGATCAGATGGCTTATGTGTGCGTTCGCATAGAAATTTCTATACAAGCGACCAGCTTGATATCCTGCCGATCAGTTAATATTTTATTGTCACCTCCCCATATGAATCATATGTACTGCTTAAATAATTGATACGAAGAAGACCGGAAATGAGAGGGTCAAGTTAGGACCAGTCCACTCATGTGTTATGCTGTCATGGTGCAAACTTTTGTTTTTGATTATTTAGGAAAAGATTATTATAGTACAACTTCTGTAAAAATTCAGAACTTCATCTACAAAAGCTAGCCGGAAGATATTATTTGAGCTCCTTAATGCTGTATAAGAATCCAAGAACTATTCAGTAAATAATCGATGTGAAATTAAACACACATCTGCATTAGTCCTCACAACCTCAATGCGAGTGCAGCATAGTTTTAAATAAGGCATTATGAGTGGATGTTTTAATAGATTCTTATGATATTCTTAAATGAAAAAGATAAAGATATTAGCATATCCTATTTATAATGCACATGCAAATGCTTCATCGAAGCTATTTAAAATATTTTAATAATCTTTGTAAGATGAATTCTAAAGGTTTTTAGCCATGAATTGGATTCTAATATGCGTACGTCATAAAAGTTTTGAGGCTTTATTTGATATTATGACTTTATTAATCTAGATAAGCTTCAGTTTTACTATGATCAAGAAAATACTATGAACTGAAGTTTTTGAAAGCGTGGAAATCTTACGATGCTTAAAATTATGCAAATTCTAACATTAGAAAAGTTTCCCATTTAGGCTTCTCCTTGTCAAAATCCCTTCGTTAAATAAGATCCTTTCTTCATAGAAGTTTGAAGAAATCTAATCAGGGTTGTTGCCGGCATTGAATGGTTGAGAAATATAGCGACTTTATATGGTGAGGATAGGTAAAATTTGTTTGTCACGAAAAGGGTGCATGGAGGATGCATTACATAAAGATGGAAAACAAATTTTACTTATCCTCACTATATAAAGTGGCTATATTTCTCAACCATTCAATCCAATCCATATAAAGTGGCATCCTCACTATTCCATAGTATCCTTTGTTGTTGGAAAAAGGTGTGTGGAATTGAATAGTTGCTTCCTGATAAGATCCTAGCTGGATCAAGGGATACTGTGTCTTGATGGAATACCTTGTCAGATAGCTTGACTTTGGTGAGTCAAATCAAATCTAACAAATACAGCCAATCCAATGCATCCCTCAATTATTGGGATCAAGTTTGGGTCACAACCTAGAGAAACTTATAGCCCTGTTGAGATGATCAAAAGGCAAATGCACCATGTAAGATGATAACACTCTTATAGGTGGAATAGCCGGGAGAGCTAATATTTCGTTGCATGTCAACGATAACAAATTTCTGTACCTTGTCTGGTTGTTTCCCAAACAGCATCAATCTCAACTCTCTTGGCAGTTTGTATTTCGGATTTCCTTCCAACACAAAGGCCGACATGATGGAATTAAAGACCAAACTAGATTTCAGCACATCCTGGAATTAAAGACGAACTAGATTTGTTCATTATTTGTGCTGATATTTTGTCACGAGCTTTGCAGCGAGTCTGCGCCAGCCGGGAGATGGAGGCCTTCACTCCAGCACCCGGGGCTCGACCGCTCTCCCACTTATTTTTTGCTGATGATTGTCTTCTCCTGACCAGGGCACGAGTTGTTGAGGCACGAGTCCTTCGCAAGGTGGTGGCGGACTACTGCACGGCGTCCGGCCAGAGAGTGAACCTCATGAAGTCAGCTATCATGTTCAGCCCCAGCACGGAGATCAGAGTCCGACAGGAAATCCGGGAGATACTGCAGATACCAGAGCAGGAGGGGATGTTGACCTATATGGGAGTTCCCATCGCTGGCCGGAGGCTACGAGTGGCAGAGTGTTCGGGCCTAGTACAGCGGGTCCAGAGTAGGTTGGAGGGATGGAGGGCGTCTTCCCTATCCATGATGGGGAGACTGACTCTAATCAGATCAGTGTTGGGATCCATGCCGATGTATCTCATGGCCAACTCTGTGGTGCCGAAGATGACTTTGTTGAGGATTGAGCGTCTTCTTCGGAGCTTCTTATGGGGGTCCCACAGTGGGGGCCATGGAGTGCATCTGGTGGCTTGGGAGCAGATTTGCCGTCCGACCAGTGAGGGTGGTTTGGGGGTGCAGTCCCTCCTGGAGAGGCGCGAGGCTTTCCTTGCTCGGCACGCGGTTCAGTTTATGATTGAGCCGCACAGCCTCTGGAGTCAGGTGATGGCAGCCAGATATGGCCCAGGGGCCCTACAGGTGGCACGGAGAGAGCGCCAGGTTTCCTTCATGTGGCGCGAGATTAGGAGGTACCTGCCGACCGCATCGGCAAACAACAGGTGGTTGATAGGGGACGACAGGAGCATTGATGTGACCAGCGATCCGTGGGTAGACACTCTTCCTCTGCGGTGTTGGCCGACCATGGTAGATACAGAGGCAGTAGAGGGACTGCGGGTATGTGACCTCCTAGTTGCAGATGGAGCAGAGTGGGATGAGATCAGACTTCGACGGCTGTTCGGGGTGCACCTAGCTGCGAGGATCCGATCCCTTCCGTTACCAGGATGTGCAGGGCCGGATGTTAGGGTTTGGGGTACCTCGAGCCGGGCCAATGTTAGGCTGGGAGACCTTTTCCGTGTTATCCAGCCAGAGCATGAGCGGGGGCCGGATTGCACTTGGATCTGGAGGTCCGGACTCCACCCGCGTGCAGCCCTTTTCTTATGAAGGTATTTTGGGACCGCCTTCCGACGAGAGCAGTGCTGAGCAGGCGTGGCTGGGGGATCCCCGCAGAGTGGGGGACGTGTGGAGCTGAGGAGTCGATGGACCATTTGCTTTTCCAGTGCACATGGGCGAGGTCGACATGGCAGTGGACCGAGGTCCCGCAGGAGGCTCGGAGCGCGAGGCTACAGTTTCTCCAGGTGATACGGCAGGGGCTTGCCAGTCCGAGTACTCGGCTGGAGGCCTTTAGAGCGACTTGCACAACACATCAGATTTGGCTGGCAAGGAACGCTCGTACTCTCGGAGAGCGCAAGGTGTTACCGAGGTTTGCTGCGGAGCTTGCCCGAGCACAGGCCACGGAGATCAGGCCCACCCTTTCTTTAGATAGACCTTTGATAGCTCGGGACACCTGGGGTTCCCCCTCTGCTACGGCAGCTCCTCAGATGGTGTTTTTCACCTGGGAGCCCCCCCGAGTTTCCTCAAGGTCAATTTTGACGGGTCGGTGCTGGATGGCGGTGTGCGGGGCGGTGCAGGCTTTGTCATACAGGGCCCGCATTCTAGGGTGGTGGCAGCAGGTGGCTGCCAGCTGTTCGACACGTCGGTACCAGGGGCAGAGCTGCGAGCTGCCTGGGCAGGTCTGCATCATGCGCGAGTGGTGCTGCAGGCTAGTTCGATTATTCTGGAGGGCGACTCGGCCACGGTTATTCGATGGATTCAAAGGGGGCCACAAGGAGACGGCACAGACCACCCCTTGGTCCGCGACATTGGGATGATGATGAGAGATGGGAGGGTCCTTCGGGCCAAGCATGTATTTAGAGAGGCCAATGGGGCGGCCAACTGGGTGGCGGCCCACGCGGCCCACCACTCAGGGTACACCCTCTGGTCAGGAGAGGGAGAGCTACCACTAGCACTCCGTGAGTTGTTGTATTTTGACATTCTTGGATATATTTGTACACGTATTGCATGAAATATCCGTTTCAAGCAAAAGAAAAAAAAAAAAAAGACGAACTAAATTTCACCACATCCAAAGCGGATGGTTTATTTCAGATGAAGGGCATTTGATGGATCGGTGTCATCCTGTAAAAGATCTGGGTAAAATAGATCTGATTAATGAATGAATGCACATGAAGAGTGTGTTTTCTAAATGGAACAAAAAGAAAAGCATTTATAATGAGATGGCGACGTTGGTCGGCAAAATGGACGAGCAGAGAAAAGGAATGAAATGGACATGACATCAGTGGAAGATATATAAACTATGGACATCAATGCCTGCTCGCAGGGATTTTACCTTGTGTCGGAGAGCAGTCAACCAAAGCTGACGGTAGTTTCTCAAGTTAAACAACATCAAATCTTCCAACCAGCGTATTTTGTGAAGTACTGATGTTTTGCGAGTGCACCATAACAAGGGGTGTTGTTTTCTACAGACGGCCTGGACTGTGGTTGTCTTTGAGCAATCTAGAAAAGCTACATGGGTTGTCAGGATCACCAGAGGCCTAACTCTTTTGCTGAAATCAGAGCTCAATATTTTGATAAAGTGACACATGTATTGCTCGCAGATCAATGAGGGCAGTCTTTCATATTTTCCCCATGAATAGCTGCAGAATACGTTGCATTATCTCTGCCATAGCAAACTACAAACCAAGGTGAAAAGGATCCACCAAGACTAACAAACAGGAAATAGCCAGCAGTTGGCCATGAGAGAAAGTATGGCAATCACAGAATTGTTTACCATTTCCCAGGAAAAAAAAATATTAACAGCATTCTCAGTCTCAGATTTCTGTACCACGATTATTCAATGACAGGCCAATACCTGGCTACATGATTTACATGGTTTTCATGAAAGTCTTACATGTTTTTTCACTCAAAAGTCTTACATCAGGTTGCGTCTAAAATTATAGAAACATTTGCTGTCACCTAGCGAACTATGCATTAAAACAATCACAAAAAGGGAGGGGTGGCGGGAGAACGTTTACATGGATTGGAGATCTGGAGATTTCACATTGCAAAGTTATGTTGTGAGAAACAGATTTCACTACCCCTAGCTTTTTCTCGGTCATGAACTAGTATTTTCACCAAAAGAGAGTACATCATGCATCTCAATACTAAACTCTTATGCAACCTTAAATAACAACAAATACTATTTATAGACTCCATCGCATGGAGGATGCATCTCCTGATATTGATTTAGGTTGGTATTTTGACCCTCTCCAGGGTCAGCTTCCTTCACACCACCCATCAAAGAAGTTGAATCCTCACCCTTTCCTTGGCCATTGTTGTCCTCGTCAGCCTCAACATCTACAAGAGATCCTGCCCGTAGTAATTCCTTCACCTTGTGGAATTCATCATAGTGAGCCCGTCGGTGATCCTTGAAACTTAATCTTGCTCTATCTGTTTCCGAGTCTGAAAAGAAGAAACGGGAAAACACAACTTAACGTATGTATCAGTATGGTCCTTCGAATTCAGTTTATTTTCCACTTCATTTTAAAGTAGATAATGACCAAATATATTGAAAGCAGACAAGTACATCAACCTTTTAACTGGCCAAGAAATGCCCTTAAAACCTATATAGGCCAACATACATGTTCTTTATGATCAGTAAGTAGCACTATGGGAAAACAAGAGGAGAAAAAAAAACTCAGACTTAAGGAAACACATAGGAAAGATATAGCCTTTATGCACATCATTGCTTTAGAAGTCACTAATTTGATTATGAAATCAAGAAACAACATTTTCTAGATAAATATGATATGTAAAGATTTTAAAATATCTGACCACATATCAAAGACAATGAAATATCAAACCCATACCGTGGGACATCGAGATTCTTCTTTATGAGGTATGCTCCATTAAGGCAACAATTAACATGTAGCCAAGTATGTATCAACGACCTCGATGTATATCCAATTAATTGTTGTTGATATATGTTCTATGAACCAGACTCACCATCAACCATGCACAATTTTGGCACCATATATAAGTCTACTAATATACCATTTCTAGTGGCCCAAGACCTTAACCAAAAAGGCTAGCTAGAAGTTACTAATTGGAGTCCTTGGCCCTGCTTACCTCATACATTCCCACTGTTTTAAGGCAAGGTCTCACAAGGGGAAGGGTCCAACCACAAACATCACAATTGGCTCGTGGTTAGCCCTTTTAAAGGAACTGCACAGGTGCGTATTTAGGCCCACTCCCACATCAGGTGTGTCCTGTATGGTCCCTTTCCAAAATCTTTGATAAGGCCATGTTTAAGTTTAAAAATCTTAAATCTTATCTATATTAGGCTCAGCATTCATGCAGGATATTTTCTAGGTGAACTTAGTGCAAGCTTCTGAAATATGAAAATGCTTAATTACCAAAAGAAATATATGGAAATGCTCAGTGATTTAATTGCCTTTACGAGCCCAGTTCGCCAAGATGTTCCGTTGGCTTGGAACCCTGGTTGAAGCTAAAGATTATTTCTATGATGTCAAGTATGTTTGATGTTGGAGCATCTAATGGCCAAAAAGTAACTTTGCTTCAAAAAAGAGTGCAAAATAAAAGGCATAATATGACAGGTAGCTATAAAATGAATTTTCTGAATCATCAATAAATAACTGATCATAACCAATAACCAAACTATTTAACGCCAACATAAATAACAAAAGGAAAAAAAATGGTAGCCAAATATATAATAGAACAGTGGGAAAAAAAAACTAATCAATATCAACAGTTTAATCATCTACATACAATTTCAAACTCAGAATTTTTTTTCTCTCTTTTAATTAGCTTCCTTTCCCACTATAATTAATCACCGTGAATAACTTAATATAAACAGATAACTAAGGACCCGCTACCCGACTAACAGCAGAATGCATGAATTCTTTATTATTAAGAAGAAAATTTGAAACCAGGTAACAAAAATGACTTTCTCTGCTACATGAAATAGCATAATTACACCGGTCTTAAAAGTACAGCTGCCAGTATGGGAAGATAGCTACAGAGATAGTACGTATATGGGAACTGAGAAATAAGAACCAATGATTAAAGAAATTCCCAAAAGTGGGAAATCCCTGATATGGTGGTTAATTTTTTGCATCTCCAGGCACGGCAGTATGGTATATAATGTTGACAGTGCATTTCCATGTTTTAGAAATATGAAAATTGATAATCAACCCTTCTTCTTTGTAAATTCCCTCTTTTCTTGTTTCTCTTGTCGAGCTCATCAAGGTTTTCTTTAACATAAATGGATGTGCATGTAAGAGTCATTTAAAAGAGAAATATATCAAGACTTCCCCATTCTCTTCTCCCTGAGGTTTGGATTTGGTGGGAGGCAGTGACCATGGTGACAACCAGCAGCCACAATGGATAGATCAGCAAGCTCAGCAGCCTCCCCGCACTTCTCTCTCCTTAATTGTTTAAATTCCTTAACTTTGTTCCTCATAAGGATGGAGCATGTGGTGCTATGGAAAGAGTTTGAGTTTGGCTTCACACAGACAGCATCATACTAGCCCCCACCAACCCTCCACAGCAAGTTCTCCAGACAAGGAAACTGAATCGAATTAGTTTTCCAAATGCATCAAGGGGGAAACCCTTTGTTATTTAGAGAACATGTTTCATAGCAACTATGCTTGAAAATATCATGATATGAAAGCACTATCGTATCGTATCCTCTTTTGAGCTACACAATGAAAATTGCACATACAATGCATGTGAAGTTCCAAAAATATTTAATTAACTTATGCTAATGAAGAAGCATTTATACTTATTTCTATAAATCACACAAATAATAAGCATCTATTTCTCATAAAATATATTTATTGTCCAGTATGAGGTTCATATGACCTAGTTTGCAATTGCAAGTACAATCTGATATCTGGTTCTCATCAATTAATTTGGCAACTACAATAACCAATTGTAGGTGCCTATGGCAGAGTTTAAAGTCACTAGGTGCTGGGTACTCATGGCCTGGGTTTATGTCCCACCCTCAGCGTAATACAAATTAATGGAGCTCTATCTCGGCCCCCTTCTAAGCTTTTAAAAAAAAAAAACAAAAGGAGATAAATCATCATGTGCATAGGCTTACATGTCTATGGGGCTACTTCCATTCATGTGTGACCTAGAATGTCCATAATTGCATCAAGTCGCATGCAGGCAGTCTAAAAGTCAAGCTAAGGACTAGCCTGAAAAGTCTTATTAAGTTAGGTACTATGAAAATAAATCTGGTCAATGTACAAGCTGAACTGAACGTGTGAGATTCAATTAGTCCACGAGCATGGGCTAAAATCACTGCATTTCAGCTTGCAGATACACGAACACCAACTGAAACAAATCCAGATCAAGTCCGTCTACTAGGATGTTCAAAAAGTAGTTAAGCCAGATAAACAGTTGGGAGTCACAACCGCTACAGGCTGGATTGGATTAGTTATTGTGTACAAGAGCAAGGTTTGGTCTTATATTGTTGGTTGCATTGGATTGGGCAAATACCAAAATGATTTTAGCTAATTCAGGCTTTCCTTAAAGCACTGATGCTATAATATGCACCTAATCACTAATTAATTTTAGAGTTACAATGTCAGAGATAAGTTTTTTTCTTTCTTTTTTCTGAATATAACAGTAGGAAGACCTACATTCGAGGAAAACCACAAGAAGCTGCATCAGCATTTGCAAGAAGCAAAAGTTGAAAGGGATAGGACATGTCATAGAGAACAAGGGAGGAGGTAGTGGATGAGTATCTGGCGAGGAGATTGGCCAGTCTGTTCCCTTCATGTATGATAAGGAGACTTTGAAGGCATGGAGAGCCAACTGACCTTGCTGAATTTCCCGCAAAATGGGATGGAGAGACATAGATTCCTTAGAGAGACAGGAAGCAACCATGGTAGAGTCTCCCTCCACCAGATGCAATCAACATGAAGATGATCCCTTGCTGCTTTAAATTTTTTTTTTTTTGGTTTCGGTTGGGGGGGAGGGGGGGGGGGGGGTGCTGGGAGCGGTGCATCAGCACCCATATCTAAGGAATCCTAATGGCCAGAATGGTGGTAGTATTATCCTGGGTGTTCAGGTAATTCATCAACTAGCACAATGCTTTATCCAGCTATTGAGGCTGAATTCTTGGCCTCACCTTCAAAGATTTTCACTATTCTGCGCCTTCCATATCGACCATGGAATATAGAGAAACCTACACTGAGCCTACCTCATACTCTTGATACCTACCGGCCTCTGAAGGAAGTCAACGACTGCTTGGCATTTGGGCATCGGAGGAAGGAGGATAGCATTTGCCACAGCCCACAACACTACAGAGTACAGATTGCCTACAGAGAGAATAAATGCTACATGTAACCTAGCTCATAATGTATTAAATATCCCTTGATGATGCAATAGAACAACCACTAGCAATCTCCCAATGACAAATTTCTATAAGAAACATAACACCCTCTTATGAGCAGGAAGGTCCTGTTTCCACCCATAGTTACTATGATTATCACTAGTAAACAACATCTTCTTGTAAACCTGTTGAATAGAAATTCCAGTATTATAATTATGATCCTAACAAAGCACATTCTCAACCCTTCCTTCAGCTCAGTGTATTGCAAGGACTTCAGTTACCACCATAGGCAGAAAGCATTGAGCCAGTAGAATCTTGTACTAGGTACCTTCCTCAGTAATGAAGTTGTTGACGATAGAGAACCGAATGAGAAGGCTCATATCCACTGACTTTGCCATCTTGGATAATGGAGCATGCCCAAACTAGGGTTCAGTGAGTACATCAATGCCATTGCCATCACCAATAGACCCAATAAATTTATCAGCAATTAGGAAGCTGGCTTTGCTTATGGCCTTCCAGATTGGAGAGCTCAATGTTGGGGTCTAGCAGTTGTACCAAGAACCCTCAAAGCCATCCTTAGACCTCAACAAACTTAAAATCATGCTGTTCATGGATCACTGCCATGCCCGCTACTTTGCTAAGTAAAGCTTGCCACCATTTATTGACATTTGGATCCCTAGCCCCTGCAGTTCTTAAGGTTGGCATATAAATTCCTAAGACACAGGGGGAAACTTCCTCACAGTGGAATCATGTACCCACAGAGAGATTCTCATAATTTGCTAGAGCCAATCCAAGAAATGTTGCAGAATAGCTACATTCAGTAGCAAGTGCATGGACAAAACACAAATGACAGATTAGACTAGAGTCAGATGCCCAACAAATGATAGGGACTACTATTTCCCAGTATTAAGGTGCCATAAGATATGGTCGTTTATCAACTACGTGTCACTGCTTTCAATCAAACACCAAGCAAGGGAAGACCTAGGTACCCTCCCATGTCCTCTGCCTTCAAAATAGCCATGCAAGAGGCCAGAGATTCAACTACAGAGTGAGCAAATGACAGATTGGAGTAGAGTCAGATGCCCAACAAATGATAGGACTGCCATTTCCCAGTATTAAGGTGCCATAAGATATGGTCTTTTATCAACTACGTGTCACTTCTTGTCAATCAAACACCAAGCGAGGGAACACCTAAGTACCCTCCCATGTCCTCTGCCTTCCAAATAGCCATGCAAGAGGCCAGAGATTCAACTACAGAGTGAGCAATATTGGGACTAAAAACTACCATTGAATTTGATAGGATGCCTTCTATACAGATGGACTGTGTTAGATTGAATAAGCTATCTGAAAGAATCACAATCTCGCTGCCAAGCCCTAGAGACAAGGAGGCGATAATCTGCGAATAACAAGTGACCTTTTGCTGGCCCATTTCTTCATGGACAGAAGCCATATATTTTACCATTAGCCATCTCTCTATTCAGTGCCTACTTAGCATTCCATCGTAAAGGATAAATAAGGGGATAATGGGCATCCCTGCTACAGTCCAACCCTAGAGTGGAAAGAGGCGATAGGGACCCCATTGACTAGAATAACAAAATTAAGATCTTTGACAAATCCATTCACCCAACCGATCCCTTGATGTCAGGACGTTACCATACTAAAACATGGGACATGTTGGCATCCTGAAACTTACTATGAGAGAAGCAGGGGGGTAGGGAGGGCGAATAGGCACAGCTGGAGGAGGACTAGACTGAGGGGACAAGTAGACAAGGGAGAGTAGGATAGGACAGGGAACAAAGGAGAAGAGGAAGGGAGACGAATTTGGAGGAAAGAGAGGGGGAAAAAATAGGATGAACACCATCATCTACCATCCATCACCATCCACTAGCGGTCACTATACGTTGAACAAATGCCTCACTAGTGCCCTAGATTGGCCAAGGATTTCCTTATTTGACCAAATTAGAAATAATAAGAGAAAGCAAGCACCATAAATACCATACCCCATAACTGCATTCTATCCGCCCATATGCAAGGACCCAGGGTCTTGTGTGAGTCCTGCAATAAGTCATTGGTCCAATCTAGAATGATGCCTAGAATGGACCAGTACTAACCAGGTTCTCGAACACTGATTAAAGATACATATGAAGTTCGGTTTAGATGCAAGATTATATGCCTCGTGGCTCACTAGGTATAACAATATTAGGAAAAAAGATTTAATAAAATAAAAAAAATAACCTCAAATATCGGGTGCCCAATTTGCCCTTCCAATATCCAATTCTACTATATAGCAGTCATGTTAGAGAGGCTTTGTGTCAAATTGTCCTCAGCACAGAGTCATATACATCTATTATCATTTCAAGAAAGTTGATTCCTAAAGTCTGGTGTCATTTTCATGATTATTTCAGAACCTTTTTTTAGATTAGAGATATCTATTATCATTTTGAGAAAGCTGATTCCTAAAGTCTGATGTCATTTTCATGATTATTTCAGAACCCTTTTTTAGATTAGAGATAATTGTTGATGAGACAGATTTTCTTTTTGGCTCTACAACTAAGTTACACAGTTATACATAGCGTATCAAAGTATATCATGCTGCAAGTAAGAAAGATCTTGAACAATCAGAATATCAAATCTGTTCAAATATTTAAAATATATCTCAGAGAATGCATTTAAACAGATTATTAAATGGAGTATTTATTTAGTTAGACTAGCTTATAGTTAGGCAGATGGTTATCTAAGTTGGAAAGTTGCAAAGTACGATCCAAATATTATTTTAAACATACCAAGACTTAAGTTTCAGCCAAAACCAATCAGTTTCAGGCAGAATTTACTAGTTTCGGCATTTATGGATTAAACATACATGAATCCATAAGTGATCAGCCAATTATCAGGGTTGGTCTGGACTCTTTGCCCTGCTTAAGAACCATTCAGGCCAATTAAATTAGTACAAGGCGCATGGCCTGAATATTTATGCCATGCGGTTCTTTCCACTTTGTATAGCTTTCTTCTTCTCACTCCATTTCCCTACTTACCTTTGATCTTCCTTTGTTCTGTATTCATTCTTCTTTTATTCAATCGATCCTTTCCCTCCATTCTCTGTAACTGTCAATCTCGATGGCTTAAATAATCAAGGGTTCTGGAGATCAAGGCTGCAAATTGCTACCTTTTGTAGGAGCCTAAGGGACTTGATCAAGTGTCCTATGTGCAAGATGTCAAATCCTCCCAAGTCCAAACAAAAAGAACCCAGTCACCATACTGAAGACCATTAATCTTAAAAGACTTGAGAGTGGTAGTACCAGAACTAACGCAATTGCCATCAGAAATACAAGATCAAAAAAAACTAAGAGAACACTGTCTTCCAACTTAGCTTGTTCCTTTTGTCATGAGCCTTCTATAGGTTTCAGGTTCAGATGGGTTTCCAACCCCAGTTTAACCAATAAATAAATAAAGAAAATAAAGAAAATACTCAAAACAAGAAGAACCAAGCCTGGAACAAAAAGGCCTCAAAACCAGCCGCAAAGAACCCTAAAATTTATTTACATCCTAGTCTTTAACCGAACTCTTCATGATCTCCATATCCTGTTGAAAGTTCTTTTCACTCATGATGTCTTTCAGACTACCAATGATACCCTGCATTCTTAGCACCTTTTCGAAATTCCCCAAAGAGATCTCCAAGATATTCGAGGTAGTTTCTGCATAAGTTGCCATATTTGAAATTTTGAACAACCATCTTCAAGAATTTCCACATCTCATCAAGATACTGTTGCCTTTTAGATCTCCAGTCTAAAACCTCATGGAATTATCTCAATAGATTTTTGAAGATGCCAGCCATAAAAATCTTGGATTGCAATTAGGATTGTGTATGTGGGCTACTCGACCATGCATCAGCTAAGAAACACTGGTAATGATGGTGGCCCTAAATCCAGTCATCCATCAAGATTTCAGGATTAAATTTTTTACAAAAATTGCAAAGATTTCTTCAATTAATCTTTTAGGTAACCAAGTGAAAAGAAAAACACCTGGCTGGAGGTCAGGTGACAAAATCCATACCTAGACCAAAATATCAGTCCCAGTTTCAGTCTTTCATCAACCCTTTCAGGACAAACTACTGTTCCAAAGACCTAGCCAAAAGCACTAAAATTTGTCCCATTACCTCCTTTTCAGCATGACTTTTGACTTTTGAGCCTATGGAGCCAGGTGAAAAGGCCAAACTAGGACAAGATAATTGCAAATGTTAACTTCCCTGTCGACAGGTAATGCATTAATGAAAGAAAACAGCTTCTTCAAAGGCAAAGCCCTGCTAGGCAATCATTTTATAAGCTCATACTGCTGATCTTCCTATCTTCTGCCGTTTATGACAAGACCCTCTCTATTACCAACAATCTATTTGGACCAACATCATCAACCTTGTACGCATAAAGAAAACAAGAACGAGTTGAGTAGGATGTCATTTTTGTTCCTCACAATGATTTCACTTGAACAATACATGTTTCATGTTAAAACAACAAAAGGAGCATCTAAACCAAAACCCAGTCATCCTAAGCATCCAACATACAAAAGGCACATTTAGATCTCAGCAAGATAGAAGTAATAACAGCAAGAAGATAGCAATGCCAAGACAGATACATGCCAACAGCCAAGTAGCAGGATTAGAAAGCCATAAGAAACAGGTAACAACCTTCATCTTGTTCCATGGCATCTGCTTCATCTTCAGAAGATGTCCATCCCCCTTGCCTTCTGCTTGAAGAAGCTACGTCATTCAAGGCAGTAAGAATTGCTTCCGCATGAGCAGATTCATCAAAGCATTCATCAAAAGCACGCCGTGGTGACAAAGAACCTACAAAATCAAGAATTATGTTATAGTTGCTAGTTAAAAAATTATGTCATGATAATATCGGTTAAAGTAGATAGGGCAGATGGTAATAAAAGTTGCACAGACAAACCATCATCATCAACAATCATAGGGTGATATGGTGTCTTAGGCTCAGTGATTTTCTGCCTTACTGGTTTATTTGCTTCAATCTCATCCAAGTTTGCCTCATTCCATCTCACACGACCCCTAGTTAAGAATAAGCATGAACAGAATAAATTGGTTACTTTGCAAAATGAATATAACATTATAGATCATAGTGAAAAGCTCTGCAATATATCTAAAGATAGCAAAATAATGCAAATAGCAGATTTATGGTTCCAGTCAACTATAAGCATCTTCCAACAATGAAGAAATAGCAAACGTTGACTCCAAACATGAGGAAAAGGGGGAAAAAATCCAAGATAAAGTTGACATTACAATAGAGAGAGGGAAAATTTGATTATAAGTATGACTGTAAAGAAAGAAAAAAAAAATCCCAGCTTTTATTTATGTCATCCTTCATCACATGTTTTTCATTTTTCTAGCCTAGATCAAATTAGAATATGTTGTACTGCATTAAAAGAAATTAGAGCATACAAACTGCAAAAGATCAATCAGTATAACGAACATTCTAAAATAGAAATTCATGTCCTCAATTATTTCAATGTTTCACAAATGCACATCTTTTCTCTTTGAGGCCTATCATATTACCACACAACAATGTAGCATGCTGTCCATTGGTTGGCTTTCTTGGTATGAGTCCAGTTCTAATTAGATATTAATATCAGATGTCAGACACTAGGAAGAGGTGTATGTGCATGTATTCACATTTTTAAGGTGATAGTTATTAAAACACATGCAGTTATATTTCTTGACAATTTAGCATAGTAGAATTCAACAGAAAGATAACATAAAATTATGAAACATTGTGATGGATTAGTGTAAAATACAGCATAGTTGATCCATAAGTAAAAAATATGCCTCATAGATGCAAGTGATCCATCAAAACAACAGATCCTAAAAAAAATCCTTGGCTACATAGCATATTGCAAAAGGGACTAGGAGTACATCCCACTCCAGTAGGGATATGCCTATATATGCATTCTGATAGGTACATAGCTTTTGTTCCTGATATAGTCAAGAAATATTGCAAAAGGAAAGTTGAGGGTGTCAGATTTTTGCAACATTTTTATCATGAGAAGTCAACCTAGGAGTTTAGATACAACAGGCCATAGGCTGCTAAGAAGTCCCCTAGAGGTCTAACATGGATTAACAAAAGATAAGTTAATATTATAATCTATGACAATACCCTTGAGTGTCTGTAAGCTATATATTCATATAATAGTTTGTTTTGTTGCTAGTCAAATGGAAGTTACTGGATGCTTATCCACTTAAACAGGCAAACATCATCCAAAAATGGGGCAAAAAGTTTGCACGGTTGACGCATCAAAAGGTCCTTAAGTAGGGCAAACTTATTTCACCCCTCATTGAAATAGGTTTAACCTAACTACCGAACTCTATCTTCTCCCTCTTTTTCACCCTTTCCCAATAGCTTATACTACTGACCCTAAAACTTCAACCAAATAGGGGATAGTACGAAACCACGGATAAGTAGTTAAGGGGTGGTCAAATGGAGTTAAAAAAATCCATCCACTGGTTAGCTATCCAACAACCAGTGCTAAAAAAGGATTGGATATAAGTATATCCATATTTATGTCCATTTTTACTTGATGAACACAAACATGGACATGGATATTAATAGGATGCTAAAATTTATATCCATATTTGTTTTAAATCAATACAGATACAAATCGGATAATGTTAGAGTGAATAAATGCAGATGTAAACCGAATAATAAAACTTTATGAAACACCAAATAAAAGATATCATTTCGAAAGTAAATAAAGTTAAAAATGCGTTAGAATTGATACTTATTTTCCTTTAGAATTCATTAAAGATACTGGGCATTTGGATATGAATCAGATAGTGGTCTATTCATATTTGTATTCCATTAATCTTTGATGGATTTATGGATATGGATGTTCTTCGGTTGTTAAAAGTTGTATCCAAATCCGGATAGATTTGGATACAACAGATTTGGGATGATATTATTTAGCCCATTTTCACCCCTACCAGCATCCAAACGTTGGCTTAGTGTATAACATTATGTAACCTTGGAGATCTGTTTCATGCCTTGACAGGATTCTGCATTATCATGCCTATCAAAAATAGTAAACTATCAGCCGAAGACAACTCTATAACTCTAGAGTAATACCTCAGGAGATCTAGCAAATTATTGGACCAAAAGTTCTTAAAATCCATTATAAATTTGGGGCTGAAGCCCAATTTGACTCAGTCTATCCTAGCAAAGGCAGATTGGGACCGATGCATCTCGCCACTTGGGATAGCTTGGCATCCTAGTAACTCATTAAGACAACATTTTTACTTTTCTCTTGTTTCTTGTTTCTAACATTTGTTTATAGGCTTTCTTGTTATGTCATTTAAATTCATCACCCTTTTTGTTCATGACATGATTGATAAGTAGTGTTTCATTAAATATTATTATTTTTCAATTTTTCTCAATCCACTCGAGCTCATGCCAAAATCCGACCATCGGCTCAAAAAACCTACCCTAAATTTTGACATGCAACTTCTAGAAACATCTTAAATTTTTTTTAAACAAAGGATGTACCAGTTAATCACTTGGTCACTGGCCTATCCCAAGTGTCAGGATAGGAGTGCCCTCGTTTCATCTCAACTCAGCCCTGGATCAACTAGGGTCTTGAGTCCAAGATTTAAATGCGCAACCCTATAACTCTTATTACAAATTCGATCATTGCTAAACAATAAGCATATATAAGCAACAATACATTCAAGAACTAGCAAGCAATGCTTGCATTGGGATGTTACTTATTAGTTTTTGGAGAGCATAAGAATGCATGATTTCTACACTATCATGTCTCAATATATAGTACTAGATAATTTTAGAATAAATATAGTCAATATGAACATCACAAACATAACATATAATTTACATACTAAAGTCACTCTTGCATGGTCTCATCAAAGTAATTTCATATACCACTATACCACAGTTTAAGTTGATTATGTGTGGAGCAAAATTTGTTGTACCACCCCAAACCCCTATTATGGGGCATACCATACCGTATTGGATCAGAACCAGCATGAAAACACTTTTTGGATCAGTACAGACCCTAGATCAACTTATATTAACGCCCAAAATCAGAGTGCGTAACGTACCGCACCAACATATGTCGACCCATACCATCCAATTTCAAGCAATACCATGATAAAAAGCGAGAAAATGGGCTCAAGAGTTGTTTTGGTACGGGATGCATAACGTACCATATTGACCTGTAGCATACCAAACCGGTGATGTACCAACATAATACTTGGTATCGAGATTGCAGATCTTGGTATATAACAATCAGTATATATCACAAAATGTAACCAATGCATTAGTATATAACAATTAATAACTTTGCTTAGATGACAAAGGGTATTGGCAAATTATAAGAGAACAACTACATATATTGCAACTATGCCTTTTGCGAACAAAATATACTAACCTCATTTTTTAGAATTCCGGATCTCCCTAACCAACCAAAACTCCCACAGTCAAAGTGAAATCAACCTACATGTACAAAACCTTTTGATAGTTTAAAAGTTTTGCCTCTTGATGCAATTATATGCGCAATCACTTTTATCACTCAAGAATTACATCCGTATTGAACCATAAAATGTCAAATAATGAAATTGCATAGTCAAAAGATGAATGGAGGTCTATACCATTGCATAGGAGACATAAGCACATTTAATTATAAAAAAAATATAAATAATTTACATAAACAACAACGAAAGCTAGAAGAAGAGGAAAAGAATTAATGTACTTGAGGAACCTCTCAAGGTAATTTGGCAAGAGAAACTAAATTGATGTCGACGGGTGTTTGTCTTTATTTACATAATCAAACTAAAATATAGTAAATGACTAGACATATGATGAAAGCCATTATGTTATGATACATAGTAAAAGATAATATATCAAGTTCTTAATTTCTCTAGGAATCCCACAAAAATAGTTCTAAACTACATGACTTAGTAAATATAAACCTCTGTATGAAATTTGTAGACTTGGCAAGAGCTTGGTATTTATATATACTAGAATATGTCATGTGTGTGGCACGTGGTGGGGACGGATAACCCCAGAGCATAGCCTCACACACCGCTCAGGAGTTAGCTTTTAATGGTACAATAGATGTCTCCATCGTTTTCTAGAATCTTTGCCAAATATAGGTCTGAACTTCACACACAAATCACTGAAGCGGATTCCATACATACCCTTTAATGTGCACAAAGATATTAATCCTTTTGAGTTTTAACATCAGAAACCTTATCTAACAAACAACGAATTTTAATAAATGCATTAACTTTGTCACTATAAATGGAAAAGTATAAAAAATTAGCTTATTGATTCAAGGTACACTTGGACATGAAGTTTGATTATCAAAAAATATGTTCTATTCATCTTTTATTTCATGCATGTTCAACCAGTAGATGGTGACTGGAAATGGTGAAACAAAATATATTTTTATCTCTAACCAGTAACAACACTCCATCCTGCAACGACATCCGGGCTTGCTTTTAATTCCTAGCCATCCTATATCAATCTTCTGAGCAGTTTCTAGCCCACCTAAAACTCTTCTTGAATCTTCTGTCTGCCACTCTAGATTAACTTGAGTTCAGTTTCAAATTCCAGAACCAATTCTAATAGTTTTGGGTCTTTCATATCTTAAATAGGGACTTCTAAATTTCATATAGACCCACTTGCATCTGTTATGGTTTTGTGGGAATGAAGGGGCTGATTCCCATTTTTGTGCAGTCTTTTGTCTGCAAGTAGATTCTATGCACTTATACATGCCACTTTTAGGCCCAGAACTGCTCATGTTTGGGACTCGCTCATTAAATCTAGTTGTGATATTGTACTTTGGGGGTATTATTATATCTCATTTTCACATTAGGACATTTTCAGTAAAATATTGTGCTCTCTTCCAGGTTTTTCTTGTACCCAAAAATTTTATTTTTGTATTGAGATAGTATTTGTAACTTACATCTGCATTATCAAGATATTTTACAAGCATAGTTTTTTTTATGTTATTAAAAGGAATATATGGCTCCAGCTACCTTAAAACTATAGAAATATAACCTTAAAACTAGGACAGTAAGGAGAAATAGTTTAAAGAAAATGAATTGTATGGTAAATTAGTACATCCAGAACAATTATAAGATTTAAAAAAAAGAAAAATATATGGGTACCATGCCACACGAGATGCATATCTTGAATCTAATGTACAAAAATCAGTACATATATTGTAGCAAAAGAAAATATGAATTAAAAACATGTCTTAGAATCACCATCACGCCTAACTATGTTCTCTAGAAATGATCCGACAGAGTTATAATTCTACCTAACTTACCAGAAATTCTGTGTTTTTGGATGGTTCTGTGCTAGAACAAACAACCTGGCTAATCCACTAAACCAAAAACTTATAAAATTTTTGCATGAATTCCACGTGAGCTACAGTTTAAGATTTGACTCCAAATCCTCTAATAAAAACCAAATCCCTATTCATGCCATAAGTTTCAATCAAGTCCATGACCTTAAAAAGAAATGTAACTCTAAACTACGCATTAATTTCCTTGAAAGCCACCTTATTTTATTGCAATTGACTTCAACAAACAAAACGAAAACCAATCTGGACAGGTTCAAATTCAAGAACACATATAGGGGGAAAAAACAAGAAATTGAAATTACTATTCTAAGAACCAAGAAGTTTTTATTGTTCTGCAAAATTTAACCAATATATCGATGCAATCTGGTCCTAAAATCATCTACCATAAAATGGGATCCTAGGAATCGATTCTACCGCATAAAAACCCGATAATAAAAATACCAAAAATATGCTATGGAATGCACGAAAGGGTAAAATTCAGGAACAAGAAATAGGTAGGGAAATTAATAGCAATCGAATCCAGTAATTTCGAATGCTTACCTGAAATCAAAGAGCCCAATGGAAATCGCGGAGAGAGAGAAAGAATGACGATTTTTGGGGTATTTCTTTAACTTCCGATAGGGCGACACGGGCGACACGGGCGATGTTAACGGCCCGGTCGAGCTGAGACGCGTGTTAAAACCCCAAGAACGGAACGGATTTGCTCAGCATTTGGGACATTGGACCGGCTTTTCCTTTTATTTCGTCTCGACCGGGAGAACAATCATAGTGTCGTCTGTCGCCGGGCGGTGGGAGGCCCGAATTATGTTCCGGGTGAGGCTCGATCTGGCCGGTTCGGTCTTTTTTCTGGGCCATGGCGGCTGAGAGGTCAACATCTACAGAACTTGAAACGATGGAAGTTTGTGCTCATCTATTGATTTATTCACTTGAATGGTTGAAGATGCCGATGAAACCAAGCAGTTTACTGTTATCTTAGATTGAATAATTCAATTTTTGTAGTAAGTTGATGAGTCGAATACATGCGTCAAATAGAAATCAAAAAAATCTCAACATACCATAATCATCATCGTTGTCATCTCCATCATACCATCGCCACTAATATTATTTGCACCTCCACCATCTTTATCACTTACAGCATCACCTCTACTGCCACAATCATTTTTTTAAATAATTAATTATAATAAATATATTTATATTTTAAAAAAATTAAAAATAGAAATTTAGACATATATTATAATAAAAGATTTCATAACTAATTTAGAAATATGATGTTCGGCCTCGTGAGGTGAACTAACGCAATACTTGGTTGCAGAATAAATGAGGGATACCCCACCCCACCCTCGGATAGGCTTATCCGATGGTGGGGGTTATCCCCTAACCCTAGGGTATAAACCAATTTCTCCCAAAATTTAAAATTAGTCTATAAAGCAAAATTAGGCAAAAACTTATTCCGCCCAATAATCATTGTATACCTAGTAGTATAAAAAGGCATGCTAGTGTTCTCCTTTCCCTTTCTTCAGACGACAATGTCGGACATCTAATCGTGGCTATCCGTGCTTTTGGCTCTTCTCTGAGCATCCTCAATCCTGGCACCAGTAGCCATGCCAGTATCGCTTGACCAGAGGGTGGTTCCATACTCCAAAAATTAACTAAATATTGGATTTAACAATTTCTTAAAAAATACTGTTGGATAAACTTGGGCTTGCCCGCCCAGAGTTCCCTGGTCCGAGGTCTTGGATGGTGCATCCTCTACTACTAGGTCGGGGGCAGGTATTCCACCCTTCTCTCTCTCACAAAAAAAAAAAAAAAAAAAACACAAGTACGAGTTGGAGATCATAGCACAGAAATGATTTCCAGAATTTGCCAAAATTTCTTGCTAAAATCCTCAAGCAAGAACACCCCATGATATTCTTGGAATGATGGCTAGCTCCCAGAATCTAACAACTTTTCAGCTTCAAAACAAATACTTGGAAATCATTCTAGACACATGTGAAAGACTTCTAGATCATTGGATTTAGCCACTATTAATCATCGATCATGCCAAACAGTTACAGTTAATTACCACCTAAGCTGCACGCAGTTCAACCTACACACGAGTGGTTGGACCAGCTTAGAACCCAAGTATCCAAGGAAATCAACAGACACTGTTGTTATCCAGATCCATCCCATTCTTCAGAAAGTAGTCAAAAATTCATGCTGATGGGAACCAAAATACTCTCAACATAAAAGAAAAAGGCAAATCTAGTATTCGCAATGGCTGAGCTCAGCAAATCAGCACAGAGAGCTGCCTGTTATAGTATACAACAAAGGCATTATGTGATATTCGTTTCATCATGATTTACTGGTGTTTGGGACCACCAACTCCACATGCAGCTAGAAGAGGAAGTAATTTCGAGATAGAGGGACAGAGGATGCTGGTTCGCATTTGAGAGCTTCGCCATTGGCTGTCACCGTGTATGTCTCAGGGTCAACGTCGATCTTGGGCAGTGCATCGTTGAGCTTCATGTCTAGCTTTGTCAAGCCACGCACGTTACCAACAGCCTCCACCCTTTTTTTGAGGCCATACTCATTTGCGATGCCCAAATCTTTTGCAACCTGGCATCAATAGCAAAATTCAGATAAGGTCATGTCATGCACAGATTACTGGGAGTTCAGTTGATTGAGAAAACAAGAGAAGCTTTTCTCCTGGACAGAGTCCTAAGGCAGGCGATGGCCAAAATGACATAGCAATCAGGTGCTATTGCCTAAGGTGCAAATGTTTATTTGTCTGGATAAAATCTTTTCTTTGGAGAGAGTAAATTTGAAGAAACTCTCATTGGCCTATGGTTGTTTGCTTTGTGGGAAAGAAGAGCCAGGTTCAAACACACTGAGCTAAGCATGTTTGAGACTTCATGTGCAAGTTTGGCAATGCAGGCAACCTTGGATGCCCTACTCGGTCAACCTACTAGAACTTCTCTTTGCAAGTTAAGGTGGCATAAAATATTCAACTATTGGTATATGTCAAGGTAGTCAGAAGAAAACAACAAAACTCTTGGCAGGAAACAAAACTCTTTGAACAATTTTCTCATCAGGTAAAGGTGAGAGGTTTTCCATGACTTATTGTTGAAGTGCCCCTTTGGAAATGGGAGAGCATTAGATTTCCCACTTGATGCCATTGTCAGGGAGCACGGAACAGACCACTAGTGTTGGTTTCCTTGTTGGAATCAATTCTGTATTCTTGTCTATGTGAAAAATTGTAAACTTGTACATGAAGTTTATTTTTTTTTAAAAAAAAATGGCAAGTCAGATAGCTTGCCTTGCTCATAAAAGCAATTGAGTTGGAGCTCGCAGCTTTCCCAAATGCACCAAACATTGGCCTCATCATCACCTGTATTAACAATCACATCAATTTTGTGATATAAAGATCTAAGAAAATGGAAAGAGAAGCCCCAACATTAATATCATCTCAAAGTGGATGTGCGAGTCTGCAAAGAATCATCTGCTACACGTCATCAAAAAGAAAAAAAAATAAGTTTGCCACCTATCATGTGGTAGGTCCAATTATATGAAAAATTGGAGTGTGCTTTTAGCGCATGGTATACAAATTAACTAGCAAAGGAGACTGTCGTTTCATAAACATCATAATAACAAAGAAGAAAAATAAATTTACCGGTTCTGGTGTAGGAATGCTAGCATTTGGATCGCCCATATTAGCCCATGCAATCACACCACCTTTGATCACCATTTCTGGTTTTGCACCAAAGAATGAAGGTTTCCAGATGACAAGATCAGCAAATTTCTCTACCTGTTCACAAGCAAAAGTCAATTGCTTAGATCTTAGAGCCTCTAAACTCGATATCCTAACCAAGAGGCTATATCATATTGGGGAGAGAGAGAGAGAGAGAGAGAGGTGGGGGTAGAGAGAAGAATATATTCTATAGAACAAATAAATTAGATTTCCCAACACTTGTAAGCAACTTTGCTTGAGAATTCACGTGTTGTTTTTCCATGCATGGTGTTTCATTTGAAAGTTATCTTGACTTACATTAAATATTATTTTCCATCTGTAGTCTTATATCCTTCAAGAGGCTATACAGTACAGTATGACATGCCAAGCTAGTATGTGCTAGCCATTCACAACCTACACATTTCAATGTTGTCTGATGTCGAAAAATTATTATCCTGTGATGGTAGGTGCCTTTGTAGAAAGATGGGAGACAATGTAGGAAACGAGAGAAAACTGGCTGATGCAGACAGGCTCTTGGACTTGAAATCCCTCAAATTTAGGGAGAAGATAATCATCTTTTTAATGAAATCTAATATCTGAAAATTCAAGGGTCGTAGGTTTCTCAATTTCTCTCGATCTGACAATATTTCCCTCTCCATGCTACCTCTCCTCTCCCCTTCTCACAAACATGGGTATTATCAGGTTAAAAGTAATCAACCAGCCAAAAAAGGCCTTAATATGCTAGATTAGAATATCTTATTCGGTTGAAATAGCATCATAAGTAACCTAAATAGGAATTTTTGGTGTAATGCCTTTGGCTTGAATCAGGCCGCCCAAGGCCAATGAACCTTGAACATAAGTCGACTGGGTTCAACCTAGATGGGATTGGACCCAGCCTATTTGCTCCCGAGCCCCTTCTCCCCTTTGTCTCACATGGGCAACCCTCCCATCGCCTTGCTTCACATGCACCCCACCTCTCGCCCCCTTCCCTTCTTCATCTCTTCCACCCATGTGCCCTCACCTCACCACCACATTTGTCTCCTGAGTGTTGCCATCACCCGACAACCTTCCCGTTGGCTTCCTCCGCTCCCTCATCTCTCTATCTCACTCTTCTCCTCTATCTTGCTCACCACCCACAACCACCCACTTCTATCCATCTCTCCCAATCCACCCTCTTCCTCCCATCTCTTCTCCCATTCCTTCTATTCTTGAATCTGGGATTCCTCTTTCTCCCTCTCTATTGTGGTTTTTATTCCCCTCAATCTAACCCTAATATAGGTTTTAGTGTGTAGGGAGAAAAGACCACCACATTGGACAAGAGAAAGTTGGATTTGAGGCCTCGACTTCTAGCTGCAGGCCGGATTGATGTAGACCCCAACTCTAGTACATTTAAATTAGTGAAATAATGCAAATTTGCGGTTGGGAAAAGCCACCTCTTTATTTATATTGCAAATCATTGCTAGTGAGTTTCTGGCGATATATCCTATAATCTTGGAATATCGTGCTCTAGGGATTGCAAGAATACTAATATTATAAATTTTACTAAAGAATTTGATAATGATGGACAAAATTTTCTATAGGGAAAGCCAAAGCCTAATATTGATGGAATCCATCAAGACTGCTAGATTTGGCCAAAGATAAATCAACTCTCCTATTTATTTAAAATGTTTTCCACTAGGTTCCATAACTTTTGGAGTTTCACATTGTTAATTGTGAAATTTCTGTCTCGCATGGACTTATGAAGGTTAATTGGATTAAGGGAAAAAATGGTTTTAATAGGGTACTTGGGCCTATTAAAGGACTCTAGAAGCTACGTTTTGATGCGTAGATTGTTTATAATTGTTAGGTATTAGAGAGGATTGTGTTTTGGGTAAAAGGGCTCTTGTAGACTTAATGTGTTTGGTAAGTAACCTCAACCTAACTAGTATGTTTTAGCTACATATTTCTAAAATATATTTTTATGTTAATTTGCTGCAAAATATCTTGTGAACTATACATTCTACATTGTGAAACACTTCTTTGAAATAAAGTGCCTGTTTCCCTATCAAATGCTTAGAGGTTCAGACTGTCGGTCCAGATTGTGTCGAGCCAATGTGGTGCCTACACAAGCACAGGTTGGCATGAGATGTGTACCATCACTAGCATACATCCATGCCAGTGCTCTCTTGTCAAGTGTCATGCTTGTTACAATATGTCATGGTATTATTAGCCATTAACACAACATCGAAACTAAAATTTCAACCGTTGTTCTCGCTAAATGTTCTTTGTATAAATGTAATTTGGATCAAGCAAGATAATGATATGACATTGAAACACTTGGATATCTTTGAAATTTATGTGCATTCACAATTATGGACTACTGCCACGTTTGTAGGGAAATATTAGTATTATTGGAAACCTTTGCATGAAACCTTGAACCTTATGTTTTGGAAGTGCTTGAAATACCTCTTTGAAAACCATGCATGAATGTCAAATATATGGAACTCTTTGGATATTCATGTATAATTGAGGACTTCATAAACTATTTGAGTTATCATTGTAATTTGGAAGATAAGACGAATGGTATTGGTAAAACAATCAAATTTTGTTTTTTTCTTTTGCTTTTGACTCTTGGTCTGGTTATGTTTTAGACCCCACCAATAGGGATTATAGCATGACACTTGAATTATCCCCGCACAATGAAAACTTAGAAATCAAACTTACCTCAATGGAACCAACGTAGTTAGAAAACCCATTGGCTATGGCTGGATTTATAGTATATTTTGCTATGTACCGCTTGATTCTGAAGTTATCATTGTCGGACCCACTGAATTCAATTGATCTTCCTCGTTGCATCTTCATCTTATGAGCAGTTTGCCAAGTCCGAGTAATCACCTGACAAGAACAGGGAGGCAACTTAAACCTTGAAGGAATTCACAATCAAAACACAATAACAGAAACAGATATCACCATGACAGTAGACATCCCTAATGTCTTGATGAAGTTCTAGACCATGTGTGGAAAGAAAGAAAGAAAGAACTACGTAACATTTATGCCAGACATACAGGCTGGGCTTATAATTAACAGAAATCAGCCAAAGAGGTTTATTGGTAACTCTATTTGAATTTTATTTTACATCTAGATCCAGATTTACGAATGGACTAAATTTCATGTATGTGCATTTGTTGATGCGGACTAATATATAATGCACCTGTATTCAGCTTCATAAACACGAATATGGAAATGAAACAGATATAGTCAGCACCATTTATGCCCACTCTTGTTTCTTACAACTTAAGCATTTCTTTGATTCTCCCACTCCATTATTGTTATCAACAGATTTTATTCACATCTTTAAGAAGATTCATTGCACCTCGTGGTTCAATATATATAGGGCAAATCCTTAATCTACGAACACCAAAAGTTTCATGGGAATAAAAGAACACACATAAAAAAAAGAAGTGCAAATTGTCTGAAATTTTCCATAGATGATTATGTTGATCATATAGTGTATATATAGGGATGGACTCCGCTCCTCTTGAGAAAAGAGTGTATCTATTCCTTCATATCCAAAATCAATTATTGGCATCCAAATTGAAGATTCGCGTCATTAATTATGATCGATACTACTAAAAATGCTTATAAATAAAAAATTATGTGTTTTGATGCTCTCTAACTTACGAATAAAGTAGACGCAAAAATGGATAGTTTCCATTTTTGCTAGTATGCTAAAATATATGATAAAATATTTAGATTGAGAATCCAGCTCTGATCATGGTCTACACATGTTAAAACATGCATAGATTGAAAGTCAATATATTTTAATGCTTAGACATGCACACACACACATATATATGTATGTGTATATATATAATATAATACATACGTACATATACATAAATTTGTGTGTGTGTGTGTTGGTGGGGGGGGGTGTATGTATGTATTTATGCATACGCATACACAAATGGTTTTATATCATTGTAACCGTACATTTTTGCACCCACTTGATGTAAAGGTTAGATACTACCAAAATATGTGATTTTTGGATTCTAGACGTTTTTGTTGGTGTAGATCATGATCAATCATGTGGATTTTCAATTTATCTGTCCAATCATTTATTTTTGACCTAAGAGGAGTAGATAGCTACTCCTCTCGAGAGGAGCACAGTCTATATATGTCAAGGTTTGTCGTATCGTACCGAACTGGATGGTACGGAGCATACCATTACCATACCGGTACACGGCACGGGGGGCGTAGCGAAACTCGGTACACCAAACCATTCTTGTACTGTATCGACATAGTAATAGTGTGGCACCGATACGGAGCCCGATATCGAGACAGCGTACCTTGATATATGTACATATGTATGCCTATACGTATGTATGCACATGTGTGTGTATACATATAGATAGTATAACATCGGGTAGCCAAAGGCTTATTTTAAGCGTGTTCAACTTATTTCATTGCATTACTTCACCATACCAACTTTTCTTCTCATGGCAACATGAGCAAATAGTACAAGCTATCATTTGCAAAAGACGCGAAGTATATCAATAAGCAAATGGGGGCGGGGACTTCACAAACCTCACCAACACGACCCATAGCTTGTGAATCAGAAGCTATGATACTGATGGCCCCCATATCATGCAAAATGTCTTCGGCCGCAATTGTTTCTGCCCGGATCCGAGACTCAGCAAATGCTACATCTTCTCTAATGTCCTTATCAAGGTGATGACAAACCAACTACAAGAGTTCATCTTCATTTTAGAGGTGAATTCTAAGCAATATCTAGTGACAGTAATAAGATCCATCATACCAGCATGTCGAGGTGCTCATCTACAGTATTCGAAGTAAAAGGTCGAGTTGGATTTGTTGATGAGGGCAAGACATTTTTTACACCACATACTTTAATGATATCAGGAGCATGACCACCACCTGCACCTTCACTGTTTACAAGACTATGAGATACCAACTCAAAATAGCTCGCAAAGAGTAGATTAAGAGAGAAACTTGAGATCTGTACAAAGCTAGCATTGCATATTTTCTTTTTTGCATATATTGGAGGGTCCTGATGATATTAGTTGTATAGAGTTAAAATATACATATTGCAATCTCGGATTGTACCGCCTGATACAGGGCATAATGTACTGTATTGGTAGGGTCCCAAGGTATGCACCATACTGATGCTCCGTAGGGGTGTATTGGTTGGGCAAATTCGCAAATTGCAGACCATTCTAGAGAAGCTTTAGATTTATGGGGTGAGAGCATATTCAGCATTAGGCGCATCAAAAAAAGGTTATTTCTTTGGTAAGCATGTTTGTACAATCAGGGCTACAAAATTGCTCTATTTTGTGGGTAGCTTTTGTGATTGTATGTGGCACTCACTGTGAGGCATTTTAATTTTCCTCCCTGGCACCTCCTTATCACACTATTAATATATTCATTTATAACATAAAGTAATTTAAAGTGCAACAGAAGCAGAAAAATAGTACAAAAACAGTGAAATGTACACCTCTTGAAATCAATGAGGTAGCATCTATAATATAGATAAGTATTCTATGTAATTTGATAAACAATGTTACCAAATTCTGGAACATGGTTACCTGTGATAAGTATGTATTGTCCTATCCTTAAATGCAGCAATTGTGTGTTCCACACATCCCGATTCATTCAAGGTGTCTGTGTGGATATTGACCTGGTCAAATTAAACAAGAGTCAGAAATGAGGCCTGGCCACACTCGCATGAATTGGAAGGAAAAGAACAAGTCAGTTACTTGGATATCAAAAGCTTCTGCAACTGTTAAACAATTGTCTATTGCAGCAGGGGTGCTTCCCCAGTCTTCATGCAGTTTCAGACCCATTGCCCCTGATTTTATGATCTCAATTAACCCATCTGGTTTTGCACTGTTACCCTGGTCAATTCATCAGGAAGAATGATCAGTCAGAATGGATGAATATTAGTGAATATGTTATAAAACATGTCAATCGGTGCTTACACTGGTGATGTATTGCAGAACTTCAGATAAAAACGAATATAAACAATGAACAGATAAAAACGAATATAAACAATGAACACAAAATCGTCAAAACAACACTACTCAAGTCTCAGTGAAGTAACAAAGCCTATCAAATCCATCGTGTCAGATGCAGTAAAACTTGTACAATAAAGAATAAGATAGCGTATACACTCTAAAATTGGCTCTAACAGAAAGAAATCAATGGCACAAAAAATAGCGCATTTTATAACTTTACAAAAAAATAATGATACCTTGCCTGTGAAGCCAATATTGATTGGCAAATCATCAGTTGACTGCAGCATCAATTGCATGTGAAACGGTGCAGGAGTACATGTAGTTGCACGAGTTCCATCTGCTGGTCCTGTCCCACCTCCCACCAGTGTCGTGATACCTATACATGATATCAAGTTGTCCAGTTTTTCAGTGAAATAAATCCAGCAGAGTTCATTTAGAATGCATTTAATAGATAATTGTTAAAAATCTGCATATCCATTACTTCTATAAATTCTCTATCATTGACCAATCCAAAACATGCAAAACATAAAATAAGCCAAAAGGCCAAAAAACCATTTGTTCTAAACTATACATGGTAAACTGAAATTTTGTTAGACAAATGAATTATTTATTTTTTTTTTTTGGGTGGGGGGGGGTTGGAAATCCAGCGTCAGTAAATTCAGCGACCAAAGATATCTTAATAATAGTTATCATATAAGGAATTTTTCTACAGAGTACAGACAATTAATTATCGGAGCTAGGGATGCATAGGATTGGGCTTAGCCTGGCAATATTTAAAATTGTTTGAAGGATTGACCCTGCACCCTAGTCCAAACAATGCAAATTTTGGCCAGTGGGTTAGCCATTCATCCTTATTTAGAACTCTTCTTATTTTCTTTTTTTTTTTTTTGCCTTTCTTGATATTTATTTGCAGATTCAGCTCATGGCTGTGCCAGTAAAACCACTCAATACAGACATTATTGCCTCAAACTATCAAACAATTGGTCCAACCTATCAACCCTTGGCATTTAGCTGTTTCCTTGTCAGATTATTCAAGTGTAGGGCATTTAGCTGTTTCCTTGTCAGATTATTTAAGTGTGGATGATTCAATGCTAGGATTTGTAATCATCAAATGAAACAAAAGGACAAAGTCATGAAAAAAAGGCTACACTTCCATGAAGCATGTGAAAATCATAGGATTATATTCCAGGATTTCAATTGTCAAATACCAGTCAATTTTAGCAAATGAAAAAGAAAATCAAAAAAAGAAATTGATCTAAGTTTTGATATATAGGCTTAGTCCTGTACTTGTCTTAGTGGTCAACTTTCATGCTCAGGAAGTAAAAGGAGATCTGACCACTTGATATTGCCTCTTGTGCTAACTGAGGACATATGAAGTGGATATGACAATCTATGCCTCCTGCAGTCACAATCATGCCCTCTGCTGCAATAACTTCAGTATTGACCTGCAACCAGCGATACCACAATTTGTAAGTATGCTGAATTTATGAGATCTATTATTACCCATAAGCTGGGAAAAAGGAGATGAGAAAAGAGGTTACCCCCACAATCATGTTTGGCAGCACACCATCCATGTCATCAGGATTTCCTGCCTTTCCAATAGCAACAATAAGTCCTCCTTTTATACCAATATCTGCCTTGTATATTCCTGTGTAGTCAATGATAACGGCATTTGTGATAACTGTATCTAGGCATGAGGAGGTTGGAAAGCCTGTAGCCTGTCCCATTCCATCACGTAAAACTTTTCCGCCGCCAAATACACATTCATCACCATAAACTGCAAAATCCCTTTCAATTTCTGCATATAGCTCGGTGTCACCAAGCCGTATCTTATCTCCAGTAGTTGGTCCATACATGTTTGCATACGCTTCGCGTGAAACTTCAACAGTAAAGCTGGAATTTTCTCCAACAATTCCTTCACTGCAACAAAAATTGAATTAATTTACAACGAAAAAAATATCAGAAGCCAATTTAACTGGCTTGAATGTAGTTGATCTTTGTGCTTGAGAGCAATGAATATGCCACAACCTTGGATCTGGCTGATGTTCATTCCCAAAACCTCTTGCAACCACATCATCCATCACCTTTTCAAGTCGGGAAGCATCAACAGGATCATCTGCAATGCCATTTCCACCTCTAATAACTTTCGCACCTCCAATGCTAACAAGAGAAACATATTTGGTATCACCTGGCTGCAAATTTACATAAATTAGAAAATGGATGGAACGTGTAAAATATCATTTCAAAAAACGGCAAGAATGCTTAATGCTTTCATCTTCTCCTTAGAACAGACTCTTTGAAGGGCAAGTAGGCATGCAATTTGCAACAAAATGAGAGCTTGTCTCTTTTGGGTGTTAAAACAGTCCAACTTATAATAGTATCGGTGAATGTATAAAACGTCCTTGCAAAATATGAACAGAAAAGCAAAGAAAGACAAATATAAAGCATAGGGAACTTATAACGAATATAGGAGTCTCTATGTAATGAAATATGAGTACAAGCAGCTGTGTTCTAAACTATTAAATAGTAGCAATCATCAAATTTACAGTTTAATATTTAAATACTGCATGAAAAGTTAGAACCTAAATATGGTTAAAAGCAAGGTCGGCAGAACCGTCCTGAACCAGACAGTTCCGGCCGTTCTGAGCCATACCGGTGGCTCACCGGTACAGTTCCAGCAACGGAAACAAGACCCGTTGCCGAAGCCAGAAAAGGAGAAGAAGAGAGAGAGAGAGTGGGGGAGGGAGGGACAAGAATAGGTCGGGACGCTGGTGGAGGGCCGACGGAGGCCGGTGGAGGCCGTGGGGGGTCAGCGAAGGCTGCGGCAGGCGAAGCCATGGCCGGTTCCCCTATTTTGTTTGAAATAGGGATCCGGCCACGGCCTCCGCTGGCCTCCCTCTCTACCCCTTCTCTCTCTCTCTCTTCCTCTCTCACACAGTACCGTGCCCTCTGTCCATATAGGCCCGGCACAGCCTGTACCAACTCGAGCTGCCAGAGAACTAGTACGATGTTCGATACTGGTTCCTTCGACCTTGGTTAGAAGGATGCAGTTTTGCAGCAATAAAGATTATATAAAATAGTATAGCTCACAATGGGAAAAAATATAAAGTTACAACATGTCTTAATGTTATATAGGTTCATCCAATGCCTGCTAATATTTCTTGACTGTTAACAAAAAGCATAGCCATGTAGCCTTGTCCCAACTACTTACAATTAGCTCCATGGATTCTAGTTCACCAAGCATTCCTAGTTTTGGACACCTCTGACTTCATTTTCATCCTTTTCAATTCCTTTCTCACAACCTTCATCCATGCAACCTTAGCTCTTAATTCTTGATTTTTTTTATGTTTCCTGTATGCAACCTTAGCACTAAATGAAAAACAGCAAGAATACCAATATATTGTGATATAGAAAGTAAATGAAATAAACACCAACCAAGATTCGCCGAGTCGGTACCAAGACCCATACTAGTTGGCGACTGGTATTGTTCGGTATCGAACCAGTTCGGTTCCATAACGAACCGGTATGGGTAGGGCGTGCCGGTTCACGAATCGGCATGCCCAATTTATTTTAGTTTTCAAACATATTTAATTGGTAATCACTCTTTTTGAACTTTTTCAATAATTTTCAGTCAAATTTGATGCTTTTTAATATTTTTTGATTTTTTTATTTTTTATATTTTTATAATTTCAGTTTAACTTAAATGATGCATCTTAATGCTTTAAAATGATACACATCATAAAATAATTATCAATGATAATCTGCACAACATTCTCCTCTCCTATCCGATCAATCACCTCTTCCATCAGTTTGAGGATGTACGCGGTGTCGTGCACCTGATCAGAAGCATCAACTGACTTGTGGAAGAAAGTCTTCACATCACAATATATCAAAAAGTTGATGTTCTGTATGGAAGGACCGATCCAACCATTATAGATCACCATCAGTCCATATGTGGGCCACTTGCTCTTGTAGGAAGCAATCCATTTCTCTCTCTTATTACTATCAAGAAGTTCACCGTAAATCTCCTTCAAGCCTGGAGGTTCTACACCGAGATCGGCAGCTTGTATGGCGGACATGACAGACCTATAGTACGTATTGTTTACTATATTCGTTGGGATGTGGCTGAAATGGAACCGGAATCCAATAGCTCGTCACATATTATTCTTTTTATCCTTCTTCAGCATTGAATCAACTCTCTCCTGCTTCAAATCTCTGCTGGAAAAAGGCATATGGCTCTAAATCATGGATTGTTGATCCTGGTGGAATATCTCTGGATGACTTTTTTTTTGCTACCAAGAGCCTCCAGCATAGATGCAATCCAGCCACCGCCTCTGCTAACAACCTCCTTGACTGAGGAGGTCCTCCTGAACTCTGGATATATCCTATTGCTCAAATCGAGCTGCCTGGCCACCTCATCCTACTGCTACTGATCATTTAGGCTAATCTGTGCCTCTTCGTCGTCTAGAGCAGATGTCTCCTCTGACTCTCTGGAGTAATAAAAAGGTACCTCTACCGCCCAGCAGTCCATCTCTGCCTTCTTCTTGGCAACCCACTCTTTGCTGCTTCGACATCAGCGAACTGCTTCTTCATCAGCTGCCGAACCTCTAGTAAGTATTTCCAGCACATAGATACGTCGAAGTAACCATTAGCTAAATGCTGCTTCAATCTGGTTATTTCTCCTTTCTAGAACTCTATGTTGCACCAATTGCACCTTCAATGGTGCCGATCCGAGAGCATCTACCTATGATCCTAACCAATGTCACGCTCTGGGTTTTTTTCTTAATGGCTCCAATCCTGCACGTTCATCAATTACGTCAGTTTATCAATTATTTAAAAATAGCAAAATTTCGTTACGACGAAGATAATTTTTTATCTCAAAAAATATATCTGATTTATCTAATACATAATACTATTTTTTAATTTTTTTATTTATTTAAATATTTTTAATAATTTTTAAATTTAAAAATATGTTTAAATATCATAAATTTAGAAAACTATAATTTCTACCTCAAAAATTACTTCTGAATTATGTAATATGAACTACTAAATTTTCATAATTTTTGATATTATTTATATACTTTTAATTATTTTTGAATTTAAAAATAATATTTAAATATTAATATTTTAACAAATTAATTTTATTTTAGATCCATATAGAACCCAACAATGGATGCTGCATATATTTTTTTAAGCTCTTGGGCATGCATCAAAGGCTACTTATTTCTCTTTTTTTAAAAAAAATTTAGGCTTAGGCTACTATCCGCATGATCGCATCGAAACTTGAATAAATGAACGCCAAAATTTTATGGAGAGTAGGTTGTATTCCCCTAAATACGTTTCTGATTTTATATTTTTAATTTTTTATTAATTTAAAAAATATATTTTTAATCTAAAATTATATTTTAAATTTTTAAAATTATATATAATCTAAAATTAAAAATTTTTATGTCAACGTGTAGATCATCCATAGATCTACAATATAAATAAAATCAAGCCCAAATCAAAAATTTTGGCATGATATTTTCTTATTTTGCAATTTTTGAGCTATTTTTTCAAGTCCAAGAAAAATTAAGGGAATGAGATAAAGAAGAGGAAGCACACCTGATTTAGGATTGTATCTTCCTACTGAGCTGCTGAATCGGCGAGTTTTTTGATTATTTAGGAAGAAAAAACAGCAGAAAATCAAGGTCCGCTGCTTTCATTTGTTGTTGAGAAGGCCTTCTGGGACCTTCCCAACAGCAATATAATGTGACAATCCGGTTCGAAACCAGGTTGACTCGGTGCGAACCGGCACCGGCCTCCACTGAATCGACCGACTTCGGCCGGTTCGAACCCTTTCCGGCCGGTTCGATTGGTTCTCGGCCGGTATCGACCCGGTTTCGCATCGAGTCGGCTTGGCACTATCCAAATTGGGCAGTTCGGCCCGATTTAGCAGAACCTGACACCAACCAAATCTTCTTTTGATATTGTTGCCCAAGGTGACAAGCCAAGAGGGGGGGTGAATTGGTTTCTTCTAAATTTTGATGCTTTAAACGTTTTCTTAATTAAGTGCGGTGGATGCTTTCTTAAGCTATTTGAGTGAGTTAAACTAACGCAAGAGTAGAAGATGATACAAGAGTAAATGAAAACACAAGCACAACACAAACACAACAATATATAGTGGTTCGGTGCTCTCCTTAGCACCTACGTCCACTCCCCAAGCGTCCCCTTGGGAATTCACTATAATCTCGCGGATTACAGTTGGATTGTTTTCCGGGCTCACAATCCAAAAACCTTTGTTGGTTTTACGGGCTCACCAACGAACCTATACACTTTGGTTTTCCGGGTTCACCAAAAACCTTTGTTGGTTTTGCGGGCTCACCAACTAACCTTTACACTTTGGTTTTCCGGGTTCACCAAAAACCTTTGTTGGTTTTGCGGGCTCACCAACGAACCTTTACAAAGTGTTTAATAAACAAAAGGAAAGATTCAAACTCCTAAATGAGCATATGAAACAATATAAGCTACAAGGAAGAGTTAGAAAGTATTTATCGCTTTGAAGTCGCTTTGCTCTTCTTTGTCAAGGATGCTTCACTCTTTAAAGGGGATGGAGCTCTTGATGCCTCTTTGAATCTGCTCAATCCCTTTCTTTGATTCTTGAATGAAGCTCTTGATGAAGAAGATTAGGGCACTTTTGTATTCTAGGGTACTCTTTGATATTCCACTCAAAAGTTGTTCTCTCTGATGAATAGTGCCCTTTAAATAGCTTCCCACCTTCTTAGGACAAGTCCCAATGGTTAGATTTGAAAAACTAGCCGTTACTCTCCTTGGGAAGGACAAAAAGTACAGTTGCAGAACTAGCCGTTACTGTTCAGCCCGTGTTTGGGTCGGCTCAACCTGTCCTTGGGTCGACCCAACTTTGCCTTGGGTCGATTCAAACATTCCTTGGGTCGACCCTCTCAGAAACCACAGAAACTTCAATTTCAGCCTTCCTTCCCATGGGTCGACCCAACCATTCTTTGGGTCGACTCAAAGTCCACTTGGGTCGACTCAACTTCTTCTTGGGTCGACCCTCTCAGTAATTCCAGAGAACCAATTTCTGTCTGTCTTTCTGTCTTGCCTTTGGGTCGACCCTCTCAGGGTTTGGGTCGACTCAAGCTTGGGTCGACTCAACCACTGTTTGGGTCGACCCTCTCAGTAAATCCAGAGAGCATTCTTCAGTTGTGTTTTTGAGGTTCTTCAAGGTTGGGTCGACTCATGCTTACCTTGGGTCGACCCAACTCACTGTTCATTTGTGCCATTTTTGCAGGAGTGTGCCAAATGATTTCTTGATGTGCCGGGGTCGACCCAATCAACCTTTGGGTCGACTCAATCCACACTTTGCTGCATTCTCAAGGTTAGATTCATTCAAATGAACAAGGTCATGTATCTATTTTCAATTAACCAAATATACTGAGAGTAATGAACTTATAAATGAAGTATCAATTTAACTTATAGCATACTCTAGATAATTGCTTGTTAATCATCAAAATAACACTATCATCCTCAATCTCCCCCTTTTTGATGATTACAAAATAAAGAGTATAAGTCTATTGATACTTGTCTTTAAAATCAGTTTATAAAAGGGATTAAATTGCTGAATTTCAGCTTTTCATATATACTTGTGAAATCTCCCCCTATATCATTCAAATGTTGCCAATTTGACTTTTTGAATTGCTCCCCCTTTCATTTATAATTCATTAGCAATGAAACTTCAAAAATTGGAGATAAACTCTGAGTTTCAGGTTATGTATCGGGGTGCGAGAGGTGCGTGCCAAATTCTGAATTTATATGTGCCAAATTCTGAACTTTGATGGAAATTTTTGATTTAGTCAATTTCATTGTTACAAATTGCTCCCCCTTAGATGTATAAGCTTTCTTATATGATTTTCAATTTGTTTGCCCATTTATTTCTCTTTTCTTTACATAACTTTTATCTTTATTTCTCCCCTTTTTGTTATATTTCTTTACTTCTCCCAAAATTAATACTCTTTCTTTACTTCTTAAATAAAATGCTCTTTCAATTGAATACTCTTTCTTTTCTTAATACTCTTTCTTTTCTTAAATACTCTTTCTTTTCTTAAATACTCTTTCTTTTCTTCTCCCCCTTTTTGTTATCATCAAAAATATATATATGGGAAAAGATGCAATAAATAATAAACTTCAAACTTCATTGATCAAAATAGGAACATTTTCATACATTCATGTCGAAAACAAAGACAGATACAATGTTCCTTAATCAAGATTTAAAGATACGTAAGATAAAAACAAGATACTTAGGAGAAAAGCAAGATACATGTGAGAACTAGATATCTAGCCTAGGCTCTAAACATAGACGCTAAGATCAGCCTAGGGAGAATCTAATGGCTGGGATCTAGTCCTCATCCTCCTAGCATACGTGGCGAGGGGAGGTCGAGCCTGGTGAGACTGTGTCTGGCGTGGAGCACGACGAGCTGGATGACTCTGTGCCGATATCTCTGACTCAGCAGCCTGTGGCACAGATGGTCCATGTGTCTCTCTCTCTCTCCGGAGTGCTCCTATCTGCTGCCTCAGATCACTGATCTCAGCAGACATGACATCCAACCGGGCGTCCAATCGGCTCGTGAGCCCGTCAGTAATAGTCCTCGCCTGAGCTGTCATGAGCTCTGTCATCCTGCTCCAGAAGTCATCCGTATCTGTCGGAGGAGCGGATGACGATGGTCCAGCCTCTGAGGGTACAGTAGGATGATCCATAGGCTCCTCATCCTCATCCTCTGGTGCATCTCCCTCTGGTGCCTCACCCTGAATGCCTGCACCTGTGTGAATCCACTGCCCGTTCACTTTCTCATATCCCATGCGTATAAGTGTCCGTGCAGTGTACGTGTCAGTGTGATGCAGACTCTTGGATGCCTCCTCCTCGAGAGGTAAACCCTGCTGTCTAAATATCAAAGTGAGTATCATACCATAAGGTAGTGATACCCTGTTGCTGCACATTACCTTCCTTATCTGTCTCAATATCATAGCCGGAAGATTTAGGGGAGTCCCTCGAATCATACACTCCATCACTGCTAGATCTCGCTCAGTGATGAGATCGAATCTCCCGGTCTTTGGAAACAAAATCCTATTGATCATATTGAGCAGTAATCTCATTTCAGCGGAAAGAGAACTAGCTATTACCTTCGTGGAGAAATCGAAGTTCTCATTTTCCATGATCAGTTGTAGAGCTCTCATTTTGTTTTCTGGCCTTTCCGGAGTGGCTCCTATGCAGGGTAGATGAAGTAGCTCACTCAAGCTCTCCTCGGATACTCGGATTCGAACCCCTCGAACTTCTGAAACAAGCCCTCCCAAACCAGTCTTGAGGAAGGCATAGAACTCTTGTACCAAACCGGGGTAGATTACCACATCTAGGGAGCAAAGATACTCCCAACCTTGTCTTTGGATCCATTCCCAAATCCGAAACCCTTCTTGATTGAAAAACTCGGAATGGATCCTTCTCCCCGATGTAACCGGCCTCCCCGCAAATCTAGCAAGAATCACTGAGGGGGAAGGAGGAGGAGGAGGGGCCTCCGCACGTGCCTCACGTCGTGGAGACACGGGAGATGGCTCGGTAGGTTGCCTTTCCTCCCGTTGGATCCGAGTCACTCTTCCGGATCTCTTGGCCACGGCTCGTTTGGGTCCCATTTCTCCAAGATCTTTAGGAAATCTACTGTTTGGAGGAGTTTAGTGGAGATTGGAGAGTGGGGAGTAGGTTTTTCGGAAGAAGACAAAGGCCAAATAGTGCCCTAGAAATGCTCTCGGGCCCCTTATAACAGTGGGGTCCCGACGTTGGGTCGACTCAACGTTGGGTCGACCCATGTTCTGGGTTGGGTCGACCCAAGTGCAGAAATTTTCTTTTCTCTTCCTTTTTGCTTCTAAAAATTTTCCTTGCTTCCAATCCTTATAAATTCTCTCTGGGACAATGATACATGAGTAGGGAATCTATAGATAACAAATTTGACTCATGTTTCATGGGATTTTTGAAATTAGAGGAATGTATCATGAGACTACTAGCTCCCTTTTATATTTCTTTAATAAAAAGGATCACATATGCCTAATTCCCTCCTGAGCATACAGAATCTATCTTCACTCAATGGTTTGGTAAATATGTCAGCCAATTGTTTTTCCGTGCATATATGCTCAATACATACATTTCCATTTTGCACATGATCCCTAATAAAATGGTACCTTATTTCTATGTGTTTGGCTTTAGAGTGCTGAACTGGATTTTTAGTGAGATTGATAGCACTAGTATTATCACACTTAATAGGAATATTATCTAGTTTGACTCCATAGTCCTCTAGTTGTTGCTTGAGCCATAATACTTGAGCACAACAACTACCAGCAGCTATGTATTCAGCTTCAGCTGTGGACAGTGCCACTGAGTTCTGCTTCTTACTAAACCATGATACTAAGTTATTTCCTAAGAATTGACATGTGCCACTTGTGCTCTTCCTATCTAACTTGCATCCAGCAAAGTCAGCATCTGAATATGCAAGCAAATCTAGACAGGAGTCTCTCGAGTACCATAATCCAATGGTGGTAGTTCCTCTTAAGTATCTAAGGATTCTCTTAACAGCACTTAAATGTGACTCCTTAGGATCCGATTGGTATCTAGCACATATCCCTACACTAAATACAATGTCGGGTCTACTAGCAGTAAGATAGAGCAAGGATCCAATTAGTCCTCTATAGAGCTTAATATCAACACTTTTCCCTTTTTCATCTTTGTCTAGCTTACTAGTAGGATTCATTGGAGTGCCAATTCCCTTATGATTTTCATTCCCAAACTTCTTCAGTATTTCCTTTGTATACTTAGTTTGATGAATGAAAATGCCTTCTTTGGTTTGTTTGATTTGTAATCCTAGAAAGAAGCTTAGTTCTCCCATCAAACTCATCTCAAATTCTCCATGCATTAAATCAGCGAATTCTTTGCATAGAGTATCATTAGTGGCACCAAAGATTATGTCATCTACATATATTTGCACCACTAATAGATTTTTGTCCTTTCTTTTGATGAATAAAGTTTTATCTACATTTCCTCTACAAAAATCATTTTCAAGTAGAAATTTACTTAGTCGATCATACCAAGCCCTAGGTGCTTGCTTTAATCCATATAATGCCTTATGTAGTTTAAACACATGATTTGGCAATTCATGATTTTCAAATCCTGGAGGTTGTTCTACATATACTTCCTCCTCAATAATACCATTTAAGAATGCACTCTTCACATCCATTTGATATAATTTAAAATCCATGAAACATGCAAATGCCAGAAGCAATCTAATAGCCTCTAATCTAGCTACAGGAGCAAATGTCTCATCAAAATCTATTCCTTCTTCTTGATTGTATCCCTTAGCTACAAGTCTAGCCTTATTCCTTATAACTAATCCATTTTCATCTAATTTATTTCTAAATACCCATTTTGTTCCAATTACTGAATTATGCTTTGGTCTTTCAGTTAATGTCCATACATTACTTCTTTTAAATTGATTTAATTCCTCTTGCATGGCATTTATCCAGTTAGTATCTTTTTCAGCCTCTTCATAAGTTTTAGGTTCTAATTGTGAAACGAAAGCAAAATAATCATTTAAATTTCTAAGAGATGATCGAGTTCTTACTCCTTGAGATGGATCACCAATGATTAAATCTTTAGGATGTCCATGTGCATACCTCCATTCTTTTGGCACGTCTTGGGGTTGTGGTGGCACGCAATCATCTCCCTTATCTTGATTTGGCACGTCATCAATTTTCAACTTTTCAAAGTCGATAATTCCTGTATCATCATCAATAGTATTTTCTTTCCTAGCAGACTCACTATCAGACTCATCAAATATAATATTGACTGACTCTTCTACTACTAAGGTTCTTTTGTTGAATACTCTGTATGCCTTGCTAGATGTGGAGTATCCTAAGAAGATACCTTCATCTGACTTGGCATCAAATTTACTTAAGTCCTCCTTGCCATTATTTAAGATAAAACATCTACATCCAAACACTTTAAAATATTTTGCAGTTGGTTTCTTATTCTTCCAAAGTTCATAAGGAGTTTTCTTAGTTATAGGTCGTATTAAAACTCGATTTAGAATATGGCAAGAGGTGTTTATAGCTTCAGCCCAAAAGTACTTTGGAAGATTTGACTCGCACAACATTGTGCGTGCCATTTCTGCCAATGTCCTATTTTTTCTTTCAACAACCCCATTTTGTTGAGGCGTTCTAGGTGCTGAAAATTGATGTGATATTCCATTTTTAGTGCAAAATTCCTCGAAGTGTTGATTTTCAAATTCAGTACCATGATCACTTCGAATGGCTACTAAGGTGAGTTTCTTTTCATTTATGATTTTATTATATAGTTTCAAAAATTCTGAAAATGCTTCATTCTTATGTGCCAAAAATGAAACCCATGTATACCTTGAAAAATCATCAACAATAACTAGTCCATATTTTTTTCCTCCTAGACTTGTAGTTCTAGTAGGTCCAAATAAATCCATGTGTATGAGTTCAAATGGTCTAGTTGTTGATACTACGTTTTTCGATTTGAAAGATGACTTAGTTTGTTTTCCCAATGAACATGGTCCACATATTTTGTCCTTTTCAAAAATCAATTTTGGCACATCCTTTATTAATTCCTTCTTAACTAGTTTTGATATTAATTCCATACTAGCATGTCCTAATCTTCGATGCCAAAGCCAACTAGTTTCAATTTTCTTTTCTTCATTAGTAATTAAGCATAAACCATTTTTCTTGCCTAACTCATGAAGATCTACTAAGTAAATATTTCTTTGCCTTTGTCCTACAAGTACAATGCTATTATCTTTAGGATTTGTGATTATGCATACAGATGCTTCAAATGTAACTTTAAATCCTTTATCACAAAATTGACTTATGCTAAGAAGGTTATGTTTCAAACCCTTAACTAATAAAACATTTTCTATAAAAATAGATGGAGCAATGAAAATATTACCCTTTCCAATGATATACCCTTTACCATTGTCTCCATAGGTCACTACTCCACCTTTCTTTGGTTCCAAGGTGACAAATTGATCTTCGTCACCGGTCATGTGTCTTGAACAGCCACTATCTAGATACCATCGTTTTTCCATTTTATCAGCTGCAAGACACACCTGCAATCAAGATCAAGAAGAACCTTTAGGTACCCAAGCTAAGTTGGGTCCTTTAGGGTTAGTACTCCATGTTCCTTTTGGAACCCAAACTTTCTTGAATTTTATCTTTTGATTATTACTTGATCTGTTTTGACTAGACTTTCTAAAATTACATTCATATGCTCTATGTCCTATCTTATTACAACAATAACAAGTAATATTTTCCCTTTTAGCTTTTACAAAAATATTCTTTAAGAGTTTTTGTTTCCTATTTGTTCTATACCCTAAACCGGCCTTATCATATACAGCTTTTTGGCTATCAAGAATCAAGTTTAATTTGGTAGAACTAAGAGTAAATCTATCTACCAAAGATTTATATTTTTCAGCATCTTCTTTTAGCTTGACATTTTCAGCAATTAGATTTTTGGTTTCATTTTCAAGTTTCCTACTTAATGTTTCATAGTTATGAGACAGTTTTATCTTATCTTTAATGAGAGATTGATTTTCTTCTTTTAGAGCTTTATTTTTATTAATTACTTTCTTATGTTCTTCCATGAGTTCTAAGAATGCATCATGCAATTCATCAACAGTAAAATCACAGTCAAGTTCAGAATCTACCTCATCGTCATTGGCCATATGACATATTTGGGCCGTGTCTTGATGATCTTCGTCCTCCGAACTTGATTCCTCACTTTCACTCCAATCGGCCATAAAATTCTTCTTTTTCAACTTTCTTGCCATCCTCTTCAAATCTGGGCAATCTATCTTATAATGCCCGGGTTTGTTACACTCATAGCAAATGGGAGTCTCCTTTTCTTTTTCCTTATCCTTAACCTTTTCTTTGCTTGAGTTACCTTTAAGAAAGGGTTTCTTTTTATGGAACTTATTCTTACCTCTCATGAATCTTCTGAATTTTCTCCCAAGCACTGCCATCCCTTCTTCATCAATATCTTCATCATCATCTGAATCTTCCGATTCAGTTTGTTGTCTAGGGGTGGTAGTCTTTAGGGCAATGGGTTTTCTTCTCTTGACCTCATCTTCTGAATTTTGCCTCATTGTCAACTCATGGGTCATGAGAGATCCTAGGAGCTCCTCTAACTGCAGTGTGTTGAGGTCCTTTGCCTCTTGAATAGCGGTTACCTTGGCCTCCCAATTCCTTGGTAGAGACCTGAGAATTTTACGCACCAAATCAGAGTTAGAATAAGACTTTCCTAAACTTTTAAGCCCATTTATAATATCAGTAAAACGAGTAAACATATCAGTTATGGACTCAGTAGATTCCATTTTAAACAGTTCATACTTGTGTACTAATATGTTTATCTTGGACTCCTTAACTTGATTGGTCCCTTCATGTGTGACCTCAAGTCTATCCCAAATTTCTTTGGCGGTGGTGCAAGTGGATATTCTATTAAATTCATTTACATCTAAAGAGCAGTAAAGTGTATTTACAGCTTTTGCATTTAACTGTGCTAATCTTCTATCACTTTCATTCCAATCCATTTCTGGTTTGGGTATGATAGTGCCATCTATGTTAAGTGTGGGTATGTGAGATCCTCTAGTGATGATTTGCACAGTTCATAGTCCGAAGCTTGAATGAATATCCTCATTCTAGCTTTCCAATATGTGTAGTTTGTGCCATTAAATAGAGGTGGTCTATTTGTGGATTGCCCCTCACTCATTGCACATCCCACTTGGGTTGTCATGATCTTTAACTCTTGATTGTTAGATCAATGAGCACTATTAGAGCACCTCGCTCTGATACCACTTGTTGCCCAAGGTGACAAGCCAAGAGGGGGGGTGAATTGGTTTCTTCTAAATTTTGATGCTTTAAACGTTTTCTTAATTAAGTGCGGTGGATGCTTTCTTAAGCTATTTGAGTGAGTTAAACTAACGCAAGAGTAGAAGATGATACAAGAGTAAATGAAAACACAAGCACAACACAAACACAACAATATATAGTGGTTCGGTGCTCTCCTTAGCACCTACGTCCACTCCCCAAGCGTCCCCTTGGGAATTCACTATAATCTCGCGGATTACAGTTGGATTGTTTTTCGGGCTCACAATCCAAAAACCTTTGTTGGTTTTACGGGCTCACCAACGAACCTATACACTTTGGTTTTCCGGGTTCACCAAAAACCTTTGTTGGTTTTGCGGGCTCACCAACTAACCTTTACACTTTGGTTTTCCGGGTTCACCAAAAACCTTTGTTGGTTTTGCGGGCTCACCAACGAACCTTTACAAAGTGTTTAATAAACAAAAGGAAAGATTCAAACTCCTAAATGAGCATATGAAACAATATAAGCTACAAGGAAGAGTTAGAAAGTATTTATCGCTTTGAAGTCGCTTTGCTCTTCTTTGTCAAGGATGCTTCACTCTTTAAAGGGGATGGAGCTCTTGATGCCTCTTTGAATCTGCTCAATCCCTTTCTTTGATTCTTGAATGAAGCTCTTGATGAAGAAGATTAGGGCACTTTTATATTCTAGGGTACTCTTTGATATTCCACTCAAAAGTTGTTCTCTCTGATGAATAGTGCCCCTTTAAATAGCTTCCCACCTTCTTAGGACAAGTCCCAATGGTTAGATTTGAAAAACTAGCCGTTACTCTCCTTGGGAAGGACAAAAAGTACAGTTGCAGAACTAGCCGTTACTGTTCAGCCCGTGTTTGGGTCGGCTCAACCTGTCCTTGGGTCGACCCAACTTTGCCTTGGGTCGACTCAAACATTCCTTGGGTCGACCCTCTCAGAAACCACAGAAACTTCAATTTCAGCCTTCCTTCCCATGGGTCGACCCAACCATTCTTTGGGTCGACTCAAAGTCCACTTGGGTCGACTCAACTTCTTCTTGGGTCGACCCTCTCAGTAATTCCAGAGAACCAATTTCTGTCTGTCTTTCTGTCTTGCCTTTGGGTCGACCCTCTCAGGGTTTGGGTCGACTCAAGCTTGGGTCGACTCAACCACTGTTTGGGTCGACCCTCTCAGTAAATCCAGAGAGCATTCTTCAGTTGTGTTTTTGAGGTTCTTCAAGGTTGGGTCGACTCATGCTTACCTTGGGTCGACCCAACTCACTGTTCATTTGTGCCATTTTTGCAGGAGTGTGCCAAATGATTTCTTGATGTGCCGGGGTCGACCCAATCAACCTTTGGGTCGACTCAATCCACACTTTGCTGCATTCTCAAGGTTAGATTCATTCAAATGAACAAGGTCATGTATCTATTTTCAATTAACCAAATATACTGAGAGTAATGAACTTATAAATGAAGTATCAATTTAACTTATAGCATACTCTAGATAATTGCTTGTTAATCATCAAAATAACACTATCATCCTCAGATATCATATATGGAAAAGACATCTAAGGAACGTTGAGCAGGTTATGGTATTGAAGCATGGATACCTGGAAAAGACATCTAAGGAACTTTGAGCAGGTTATGGTATTGAAGCATGGATACCAACGATCAGTCATGTTAGAACTTCATTATGCTATACAAAAACCATTTATTATATTTAAGCCATCTCAAATTTCAGAGAAGAATGAGCCAAAAACCAGAAAAATTAAATGAAAACCCTATTCCAAAAAGTGAAAAACAAAAAGCTTGATAGATGATACGAGTAATCTAAACAACTCCAAGTAACATTCCCTAAATAGTAATTAGTTTCAAATTTTCAACACATCCAAGAGAGTGTTTTGAACCACAAACTTGGTCTAAAAAACATGCAGATACATATACATATGGACCACAAGATGTTAATTGTAGAAGTAAAATTTGTTTAAATATAATGCTACCAAGTAAAGTTGTAATGATTAATGGGAAACAAGGGCGAAACCATGTAGCCTACAAGTCACCATATGTCTTGCAGTTGTTTATTACTTCATTAAGACATAAAAAAGTGGTACAGAAACTTTTAATCAGTCACTTATAGAAACCAGATACTGAAGGTCATCACCTCAAATCGTGTAGCTGTTCCTGCCAATATATTTAGTCTCATACCATAGGCTCTTCTTCTATCGAAAACCAAGTAGGGGTTCACTTCAATAAAGTGATAATGGCTCCCAATCTGCATAGCAAAACTTGACGTCAAAATAATCTCAATGTGGAGAAAAAGGATATCCAAAATAATAAGTTTAGGATGGAAATAGTCAAACAACTTTAAAGTTGCCCACCTACTTTCCCTATATTAATTCCAATCTTTGTTATAATTGCAATTTGAGTTCATAGTCCTATGCATTTGAAAGATTCTTTAACTAGAAATTATCTATTTTCTTTCATTCCATAAATTTCAAGAGTTAGAATTAGGCATGCTAGGATTTCCAAGTTTGGCCTCTAGATCCTATATTATGTATGACTCGATGATGCAGGACCAAGCAGGAATGGTATGCAATGAGTGGAGGATCTAAAAGTGGAGAAATCCTAGGGTTTAGGTTCCTATATATGCATGTTGTCCCAATTCACAATCTCAGCCCACCATGGTTCTGAACAGCAATGAGATTGCCTTCAGATCTGATTTTTATAGCCACTGTAACCTCCCTTTAGCCTTAGAGGATTCAGGTTGATCTTTCGTGCAAGAGAATGATCGATCTTCTTTAACGATGTTGACCGTTGAATCGCTCCTCACACAGATCTCAAAGCACACCGAACTCCTCCATTCATCCATCTGCACAGACCTCGAAGCGACCATTGCATGATCCAACAGTGGATTCGTGCGAAGGAAGGGGAATCCTTCTTTCGCGCGAAAGATACAACCCCTGTGCAGCCTTAGAAGCTGATCTTCAACGATGACTGCATCAATCCACCCCCCCCCCCCCCCCCTTCTCTTAAAATACTCAAGCTCATCGAGTTGGGAAAATGGCCTAGGATGCCATCTCCTGCTGAAGCCACAAGTTGAAGAAGAAAGGTAATGTGTGTCTTTTTAAGCTTCTTCACTGGCATATCTCTAAATAGCATATACTACATGATGAGGTCTCCATGCTGAAAAGAATAGGTATTGGTACATCCATAATGTGTACCTTATGATCAAAAAGTCATGCCTACCCAACAAGAGGTGATACACCTTCACAGGACGCACATCCCACTGCACTACACCAAGAAGCCCTCAAGTGGAATAAGTGACCAAACACCTCTCATTTTGAGATTCGTGTTATTCAGCTAAAATATGTTATCAGGACTTGGATGAGGCTCTATCTTCAACTTAAGATTATTATCCGCATCCTATGACACAAATTTGTGCAACCGCCTAAGTCAATCGCCATTGTGCACAGTTTTCTATTGCACTGCGGACGAGTATGGAATATATTGGTCCTTCCCCAATCTTCATTGCCGCCTTACTGATGTGTAGTCAATAGCAGTCTCAAAACAACACAATGATGTACTACCTCCTCGCAACTGTCAACACTCTTGTCATTATCACATTGTGGCTTTGATTCTAATACCCCAACTTCTCTGCCTTTTCTTCAGGACTAGCAGGAGCAATAAGGGCAGACTTGTCAACAAAAGTAATCAAGCAGTTCGAGCATTAGGCTGAAAAATGACCAAACCCTTTGCAACTGGGTTGCAGTTCTCGCTTCAGAATCGGACCCTGAACCACTATGGACACCAGAAGACAGAGAAGAAGAAAAAAATCTAACTGTTCTATCAGTAGAAGCAATAGAACCAGTTCTAGACTTCTCTAGGCTCAAATCTGCAATAGACTGATCATGCCTTAAGGAAATTTGAGAAGAATTCCTTGTAGCTGATTTGTTTTCATCTTCTCTTCTGTCATTTGATAAGACACCTAACTTGCATCAGCCATGGTGTATAGCCCACAAGTAGACAACCCCAACAAGATGGAAGGATTTAGCCTTTGGTGATACATGAAAATCATGACATCTTCATTCCAAGGAAATTCTGAACATGTTGTCAAGCTAAAGAATTTAGTGGTGTATTCCTCTACTGTCATGCTCCCATGCACAAGTTGTAAACTGAATACTTTGCTTAATTTGGACAAAGTGGAAAGTCATGGTTGTCTCCATGTCATCCCATGATCTAACAGTTGCCTAGTAGGTTGGTTGGTATTTAATCCACCAATCCCTTGCTGCCCCTTTCAGATTTGCCCCTGCAAACAACAATTTTCTTTCATCCTTGAGCTTGGACTATTGAAAGAAGCTTTCAACACCGTGCAGCCAATCAAGAAATGCCTCTGGGTTATGATCTCCATAACAATCAGCAACTTCAATCTTTGCTCCTCAGTCCACATTGACAGAATGCTGTTCCTCAAGCTGTGAAAATTGAACATGCTAAAGAGAGAGAATGAGATATGCTCTTGTACAGATGGTTATCCGAAGTTGATGAATGCTCTAAGGAGAGATGTTCTCTTGCAGCCAGGGGGGTTTTCATATCAACCATTGAAGAAATCAAGGATGTCATCTCAGCCATCACCGTCGTGATTTCTGCTTTCACGGTCATGTCATTTTGCAATTGAAGAATATGTTTTTTGCTGCTCTCATAGTCTTAAGAAAAATTCTCAAAGCAACCATTGAATTCTGCATCGTGCACCATTTTGGAGAGAAAGAAGAAGATCAAGTTGATGTAAGACAGGAAGAAAATGAGGAAGAAAGGAGGGAAGAAAAAGGTGAAAGAAGATGGAAAATTGAGCAGGAATTTCAGCTCTAGTACCAAATTGAAGCAGGATCAAGTAGGAATTGTATGCAATGAGTGGAGGACCTGAAAGTGGAGAAATCCTAGGGTTTAGTCTCCTGTGTATGCTTGCTGTTCCAACTCACAATCTCAGCCCTCCATGGGTCTGAACAGCAATCTGATTGCTTTTGGATCCAATTTTTAGAAACATTGTGCCCTCCCTTTGACCTTAGCAGCTGATCTTTAATGACCGCTGCATCACTCAATCAAAACATCGAATATACGAAAAATTCAGATCATTTTCTCATAGTACGTAATAGAAATGAAAAACTCTCCTCTCTCATATGTAGATATAGACAGGCAATCAAACTTTAACTTGAGGAAAAGAAAAAGGATTTAATAAGCAATTTGCTGATATTACAACTTATCAGAATGAAACTCATTCTTTTGATGCTAAGGTCATCGATACATTACTAAATTAAATAAGTTACATAAAATCTGGATAACTTAAGGTATATGGTTAAGTGGGAATGGTAACAAAACAGAAAGATGATTAAATTGGTCCAGATATCATAGTTTGTACAAACTTGCAATCTATTTAAAATAGATTTAAGCATATATTTTAAGCTTTGGTTACTAAACTATAAACTGGCATGCAATATATTTTACTTTGTAATGAATGAAACATAAAAATTGCAGAATTCATTTACATGACAAAGCAAAAAATATTAAGTACTCAAAAAATCAAATAAGAACAATGTTATGTAGTAAGAAATTCACCTGAATAGGCCTATCTGCCTTGTTGACAATTTTCAGTGTCACAGCCTTCCTTCCCATATTAGGTACAATTTTCCCGGATCCAAATACTAAGACACCAGGATGGCTATCAACTACATTCTGAACAAACTTATCAAATGAAGGAACTGCAGGAAAAAGAATGACAAATTGTTGTATTATACAAAGAATGAAAATCTCATTGCGCTTAAACTAGCATTGAAGTGTTCCTCCATTAGCTCTTAAGCTAACGTAAGTAGATCATGTATATTATGCATAAGAAACGCGAGGCATTCCCGACAGAAGTACGGGAAGTTGAGTGAAACAAAATCCTTGAAGGCTTTGCTTAGTTGGCAAGTTATAGGCAGCTTCTTGCAGGGGTCATGCATCAGTGTCAATATTGGATATCCACTATTTATGAGTGCATACAACAGTTGCTGAGACATGATACCAAGGTACTTGTACTGGAAAGATTCCATAAGAAAAAGGGAAAAATAACTAAATTATGTAATACTAAGTTTAGAAAAATATTACAATTGATATGAAAATGAGCAAGAAATAATTACAAAGAACTATAATGTACTCGAGCACCTTGCACTTAATAGAAAACTACAGAACTTTGAAACACAATGATAACCAACATAAGGTCATGGTTGCAGATACCAAGCTTGTTAATGAACACTTCTCATCTAGATCATAAGGAAAGAAAACATTGAAACTTAAGATAACAAGCCTACACACATGATAAAGGCCGTAAAGAATTTGCAACTCCATTTGACTAAATACTAAATTTACCCTTAATGATAGTCAGATTGTAATATAAAACTTTCAACTTACACATGACATTTTCCAATTGCCTAAGTGCATCTAAATTCATTTTTTGGCCTCTTCACATTATATCGCCCAAATTTCCACTAGAAAGGGAAAAAATTAAGCAATCACTTAAAGTCTAAAGTTTGTCTTTTCCTCAGGATATTTTCTTGCTCCACTTGAAATTCATTTTTAACTCAAGAAGAACAGATTTCATGAAAAACACAACAGAAGAAAATCTTTAATCTATATACGTGCAGATTGCTAATCAAATATTAGATTGCTAGCCACCTGAAATAGAATATGTAATTTGTACTCTGACAATACGATGGTATAGGTACTCTTATGAACTAAACAATCTCAAAATCAATTGCAAATATAGTCTCCAATCTAAAATAAGATAAGCAAATATTTGCCAAAAAAATAAGATAACCAAACAGCAACCACATGGACTCTTGATGCAAGAAAAAGTGAAATCAATGTTGTGACATATTTGACAAGTTTGAAGCTCAACAGCCATATGACCTGGATAAATGGGGAACAGACAAAATGATAGCATGTATGCAAACAAGCATGATATCCACGTACAAGGTAATAATATATAGCATATTGCCAAACAGGTAAATAAGTAGACCATGAATGGAACAATATACCAGTCATCATGAGCATAAAAAAAAGCGGAATGGAAGTCTCTTAAAGTCTTTGCATATCTCAGTTCACCCATGTTCCCAAAATCAGATATACAATCTAACTTTAAAAAATATGCATAAGAAGAGCAATCCAGAAAACTTAGGCAAATCATTTTTTTTCAAATGTACTACTTGATCAATAAAATGTAGGTCACATGAGAGAATTTGGGAACATATATGATAGGCTAATGCATTCTTCTCAAAGTAGCCACAAAAAATTGTGGAATTGAATTTCTCAAAAAAAATAGAGGTCCATTGGACCAAGTTGAGACCGCACAGAACAGGATGAAGTTGGAAAAAAATATCAGGAGAATGTGATCAAGCAGAGACTCTGAATATTCCAGATGATCAAAATATTCTGGATGATCACCCTAAAGGTTAATGTCCTTTGCTCATGTGGCCCAAGCAAAACAAGGAGCTAAACTTGACTAATTGTGTGTACATTTGTTTTCTCCTTGTAAACCCTTCACCCATGTGAAAAGACAACAGTAAATACTAAATACCACCTTCCCATGCGAAACACACTTCCTATGCAAAAACACAAGCAACCAAATGAGTTTTTTTCCCCTTCAATTATGTACCCAAATGTGTCTAAATAATTTAGAGTCACATGCAGATGACTGGAACCTTACCTATATGAAGGTGAACTATATGCCAAAATACATTTGTCCTAGGAGGAAGCCAAAATCCACATTTTCTACTTTAGAATTAATGAAACACTTCATACTCCTCAGGCACATAAGAATAATACAGAACACTGAGACAAGCATAAAATAAGAAAGAAAAAGTTGGTGGTGACAACATTTTCAAACTCACCAATATGAAGCAATAGGGTCATTGTCACCCACAAAAATGGACATTCAATAGGTTGGCTTTAGGTTGATCAACATTACTTTGAAGTTCCAGTTCCTCCTTTTTTTTCTTAAAAAAAATTACTTTGAAGTTTGAAACAAGGTTCAAAACCTTGCAGTACAGATGCATACCAGATACGTACTGGTACTGTGTGTATATCATGCAAATCAATAAGCCAATGCCCCCCCCCAAAACAAGAAAGAAAAAAGAGAAAAACCACCACCACTAACCCGCAGGTATCTACTCATGGTTTCACTAGCATGGATGATATATCCATGTCAATATGGATCAATATGGGTAGAAAGGGTGCATGGAGTATGATAGGCTGCATAGTCAGCATTTCAAAACTATCTTTGAATGTATAAAAAGAAAAGAGAAAATTACAAAATAAAGAAAAATAATAAAATAAATAAGCCAAATTTAGACATTAGAAAATGGACCTATTCAGAAATAAGAGAAAAGCAGTATGAATTGGAAAAATGAAAACAAAATGAAAACTGAGTTTAGGTAGAGAAAGAGACACGGTGGTAGGAGGTCTGTTGGTTTTCACTGATATGAACAGCAAACAAGCTGCAGATCGGAAGTTCCATTCAAGGTGATCACATGTTGTGCTATAGTGCTTAATTGCATGCATGTACTTCAACTAACATGCACCAGAAAAAGAAGAAATAATATTAGATGCAATAAATTGAAAGAAGAGTAGAGTATAAATGTTTTCAGGTCTATGAATCATTTGAAGAAGGGGGAAGAATGAAAATACTTAAAGAATGATAAAATACTATTGATAGTCGATAGGAAAAGGGCAATAAACAATTGAAGCTTGTGATTTATAGAATACTTGTAAATTGTAATACTCCATAACTTTCATATGGTGTTGGAATGTTTAGAAGAAATTGAAGTGGTTGAAAGAAAGGTCATCAAACAGAAATAACACAAGACTGTTTGAGGATATGGATCTTAATCTCATTACTGCTTGGGACATAATAAAAGGAGTTCGTATGGTTGCTGGGGGTTGGTACCTGCGGTCGGGGTTCGAGTCCCACCTTCATCGTAGTAAAAGGGGGTTTACATATACACATATATTTTATTATAATTGAAATCAAAAAGATCGATTATTGAAAATAATTAAGACTGATTAGTCATAAATCAATTTGATTTTGTTATATGCTCAGGATTATTGAAAATAATTGAGACTCATTATTGCTCAGGATGTATATGCTCGCTTATATATTACAAGCAAATATCTTTCTATATTGCCAGGCTGTTCGAGCAGAGGGTAAAGGCAAGAGTCGCAGCAGGAACTGTAGCCTGTACAGCAGAGATTTATGTGGTAAATATTAAACACCATATTTTAGCATAGTAGTATAGCGGCTAATACTATGAAGGGCACCTTACTAGATATTAGGATTCCATACAGAGTGATCTAGCGAAATTTGAAGTGAATTATACTGGTTGAAATCAAGGTTCTGAGAGTTGATACAATGCTTCTCTTTGTACCAAGTCCCAACCCTTGGTACAGAGGTGGACCATGTACTAGTTCCCGTTTAGTAAGGTAGGGTACTCCCCATATCGACAACTATAGTTTGGTATGTAAAGCCTTGGTTGACGTATATTACCATCCAATATGGTTGAAATATATCACCATCCAATGTGGTTGAAAACTTGAAATAAACCCAATTCCTACCACCTCATACAAAATATACAAATGTTATAAAAGGTCAACATCTAAAACCAAGTTTTGTAGGTGTTATTATGCATGGATGTTATTATGTAGTCAATATAACTGCAAATTTGGGCTATCTGGAATGTCATACCTGGAAGGAAAGAACCATGTAATGCAAGCTCCAGATTTCCATTATCACTCACAATAGGATCATGTACGGTGATTAACTTTGTCCCATCCTTGAAGGTCCCCTCAACCTAGAAAAAGAGAAATACCAGAAACATAAGAACTTAACATATGGAATGGTTAAGATGCACAGTAGAACCAGAACCATGCAAATATACAGATTCTTTGGCAGAATGGTAAGAATTAGAAAAGACAAACACGTCTCAACTACATGTGATGAACATAGAAATTCAACACAAATGCCAAACAAACTGGAATTTGTATCAAAAAAGAAAACACTATGCATTGGAAAGTAATCTTATTCTCTCCTATCAAAAGATGTAAAGTTAAAAGCCTCCATTCTGTCAGGAAATGTCAATAGATAAGAAGGTAGGTTCCATGAAATGGATGAAATACATAAACGTATAAAAATTGTGCATGCAAAGATAAATGTAGGCTTGATAAGAAAGAATGGTGAAGCAGAATTCAGAAAAACATGTGGAGTAAAACTTGTTGGCTTTATAGCATTTTATAAATCATTTTTAAAAACAACTTTGCCGCTTAGTAATTAACTGATAGCGCTCAACAGTCAACACCATTAATCAAATTCATGCCCAACATGACAGAAAATTAAGATATGGCACATCAAATGGCATGCAGAAGTGCATACTCAGCATCATGGATCATAAAAAAAATCTTCGAAGTTTCATATTTCTCGAGTGTAGCAAGCAAAGAATTCTTTAAGGAAAAAGGAAAAATGTGATCAGTAAACAGCAAACGAGGTTTATCTTGAGTTCAACATAGGAGTTTTCTTACATGTCACAGGTTAGTGTGGAGTGCATGCCAACACAGGCACTTGGAACCCCATACTGTTTTTTCCATTGGAATGGTACAGCATTGGTATGGTACCAGAACCGACCATATGTACTGAAACTGAAAACATCAAAAAGAATAACAAACGGCCAGTACTGACTCATACGGTTCATACTGTACCATTGACATGCAACAGTACCGTCCAGTATGGTACATATGTATTTCTAGCCTTTTTATGAACAATTAGTTCCTATGACTCTCAAGAAACAAAAGGTGAAGGAGGAATAAAGCCAATTGTATGAGGTTGGGTCAATAAAGAGGTTACCAAAAGACAAAATCATATTAATCAAACGATGTCAGGTAAATGTTGAAATATCTAAAGAGAAAAGTTAAATGTCCGCATGTAAGCACTGCCCGCACATGTCCATGTATATGGAGGAGGAAGCATGGAATAGCAAAGTTGCAAAAAATCATGTTCAGCTCTTTATCACAATGGTTTATGTGCAGCTGCACTGCAGACCAGAGATGCAATGATTAAAAAGGCCCATCAAATTGCCAATGGATCAGAAAAGAGGAGACATAGAATAGGAAACAAGAATCGGAAGTTTCCTTATGACGGAGGATACGGATGCAAAAAGAGAGATGGCAAAACAGGAATTAAGACCATGGTACCAAATGGATTAAAGAAAATATAGCCACATAACAAAATTAATTTATCATTACACATTTTGGATATTCATTCCATCAATTCTTAGTCAACTTTGAGGAAAGCATGTCCAAAAAAATATGTATTTATGCATAAGTCAGTCCATGTACAACACATTGCAGAACAAAGAGTTATAATGCAGTATGCAACATATTCTAAAAAGTTGCTGTAAAGGCCAGATTATACATTTGATAAGCACTATATAACATGCACAGATCAACCTGAAATTTTGATGAATGATTTTCTCAGTTATCGAGGGTTTAGATTTTGTTTACGCTTCAACAGTAATGTCCATTGAAAAAAGTAAAAAAAGACATTTATGTTAACTGAATATGTACTTTTTTGTGTATAATATATCAACTAAAAGTTGAGCTCAGTACAAATAGAATATGAAAGGATCAGGATTGGGGCAATAACATTGTAACAGAAATAACCTGTACAGTATCTAAAAGGTGTGGAACAGCTGGTAGAACTTGCCGCCTGATAACAAAGAAATGGAACAGAATACTCAGGTGTCATAAGGCTTAATTAATATGTCCATATCTGTAAGTCATAAGCAAATTTCAGAATATAGAGTTACAAATCTGAACTCAAAATATATGAATACCGAGACCAAAAGATACCAAACAGTTGTAACTTGTAAGTGTTGCTTTTAAGCCTTGGCCACACAAAAATAAGGGTTTGTTCTTTCTTCACCATTTCATCCTACCATGCACAAATAATGCTGATCTATAACAAAAATCACATCCACTTTCTATTATTGGCTTACGGCCTGACTTCATATCTCCACTTTTAGTATCCAGTATCAGACTGAAATTGGAAATGTTCACCTGCATTGTCAAGCAGTAAGTGCTACCAGAGTTGGATGGTTAGAATTTTAAAGGTAGGTTCATCTATAACCACAACATCGATTATTGTAAAAGTTATGTCCATGTGACCAAGGTGATCATCATGCAGAAGCAAATTTTCATGATTGATATTGCAAGGCAAGATTAATTTGACTATCTTAACAGATGCCCTAAACTTGTTTCTTGATCTAGGAGGATCGCCAAACCTGTATCGACCACTCTAGCTACTTCATCATGTCTAAACAGGGCCCAGGAGCAAGCTCCAACACATCATAGGGCAATTTATGCATGAAAACTTCTGAAAGGATTTATAGTGTCTGTTTGGGGCTATTTTTGAACTTGAGTAATTTTTCAAGATCTACAATGTGGAGATTGAGCAATAGGCTCATCAAGCTCTGACAACTCAATTTCAAGCCATTTAGGCCACCAAAATGCATGACCAAACCAAATTTAGCTCTTTTTGGAAACTTTTGACCAGAGTCGGCAGAACCGTCCCGAACAGGGCGGTTCCAGTCATACCGAGCCGTCCTAGCGGCAGACCGAAAATGTTTCAATAACAGGTCGTACCGAGCCATTCCGGCGGCAAACTGGAACGGTTTTGGCAACGAAAACGAAACCCGTTGATGGAGGGGGAGAAGGAGAAGAAAAGAGAGGACACGAGAGAGCGAGCGAGGGAGGGAGGAGGGGAGAGAGAGAGGGAGGGAGGCTGACGGAGGCCAACACCCAAGCAGGAGGCGGAGGCCGCGGCCGGATCCTCTGTTTTGTTCGAAACAGGGATTCGGCCAATAAAATTTCGCTTGCCGACTTCACTTAAAAATCGCAAAATTTTTTAGCAGTTGGACCGTTGTTTCGAATGAAACAGAAGACCCGGTTGCGGCCTCCGCCTCCTGCCCAAACGCCAGCCTCCAGTGGCCGTCCGCCGACCTCCGCCGGCCTCCCTCCCTCTCTACCTCTTCTCTCTCTTTTCCTCTTTGTCGTTCGCCCTCTCCCCTGCCTCCTATACTATGTCGGTACGAGCCCGGCACGGCACCGTGCAGGCCCGTACCAACCTGTGCCATCGGACAACCGGTCTGGTGCCCGATACTGACACAGCAGACCATGCTTTTGACCAAGTTGTATCTTCCAATTCAAGAGGATTTGGGCAATGCGATTGAAGGCATGGTTGATGTGAAAACTGAGATCTAACTTCAAGGAGATTTTAGTTTTTTCATGATTATTTCCACTAGTCATGACTATCTAAGAAAAGTTATAAACTCTTCTAATTAGAAGAGGAATCCAACTCAGATTTTGGGACCTGGACATCACTAGTATGAATAGAGGGATCAAAATCAATCTTATAACGGAAATAATAAGAGAAAATGGGACTTAGAATCTTATGTTCGCAATTCTCTTGTTTTCTGTTATTCTCTTTGAGAGGTCCGAGGTGACAGATTGAAGGAATTGCTTCCTCTCTCTAATCAGATTATTTCTTCACAATAGATTATTCTAGTGATTCCCATAGGCAACATCCTCACTGACATGAACAACATCATCCACATGACATCACCTTTGTCATGCATGTATTGATCTCAAAAAGGCTCATGCCTCATATTCAGATTTGTGGAGTCGCGCATTAAATACTGAACTCACTAAGAACACTTAGTTAGCTCATTCACTTGGACATTGTTCATGGTTGAGTCGTCTTCCTCCATTGGCACTTGATAGTGATAATGCTTTCTAGATAGTTCCTTGAAGTAGCATTGTTAGTAGTAATTTAAGGTGACAAACACTATTGTCTCGAGAGATTTAGTGATATGAAAAATAAACATACGACACGTGATCATCTTATCAATTCCAAACTTGAATACCTTAATCACGATTCATTTAAAGCCTCATCTCAATGAGTTGAATGAAACTAGATTAATAGCACAGACACATGTATTTGTGTGTGTATATGCATGCTTGTGTATTACATAACACTCTTGAATTTACAATTCTTCAAAAGGCATAGGACATCTTACAATAGTAACATGCTTGAATGCCATCACTATACTAAAAACAACATACCTCCCCAAAAGTTGTTTCCCAATGTCCATTAACTCAGAAACGGTTCTATCTCCATCACGAACAAACTCAAGGATCTATGAATAAATAGGCAAGAGTAGATCATTTTTTTAAATATGGACTTAGGAAAATATTAAGAAAAGATACAAATAATAAAAATTGGCACATGATAAGAAATTATATCATGTTTTTATAAAAGATATGGTTAATTTTAATATGAAGACAAGTTATCACATTACAAACCCTGAGAGTTTATTACATCAACTATTTCTCTCATGAATTTATAGCTTAAAAAGAAAAGTAATCATCCTAAGTTGAAGGCTGACTGCAAACAGAATCATCAAAAACATGAAAAGACTACTAGAGGAAATCAATATTCATGAATGTTGCGGCCTGTTGAACATAAAATGAAAAAACAAAGGTATTGGTGCTAATGCAACTCAATCGTTGTACACATATAGTATTTGATTTGTTCTATTCCGTATAATTACCTCTGCCATGACCACTCCATGCATGCAAATCAAGCTATCATCTTTATAATATAATTGATGTATTGCATGCTTCTTCCTCACCTTCAAGCTACGCCATCACAGTAGCGGGCCCTGTATTGGTGCCACCCTGACACTGTATCGGTACGATAAGATACAAGATCAATTCGACATACCGAGTGTCGGTATGCCCCCCGTACCGTCCAATTCAGTACAGTACGCCTTGTACCATCCGGTTCGGTACGGTACGGCGTACCATGCTTAGTTCTTTTCTCTTTTACATAGCATTAGATCTCATCATTAGTTTTGAGTGAGAACTTCTTGAAATTTTTATAATGGGCTTGAAATATTTCTTTTCAACCATTTGATTTAAAATTTGATTCTTTACATGCTCATGTTGATGGCGGATAAATTCATTAGTTTACTAGATTTCAGAAAATGAAATTGTATCCAGTTGAGTAATAAAAAGCCTCACTGTCTTGTGGCAAGATATCAAGGTTCATAAAGCCATGCTACGATGAGTTCTAACGATACTTAGAGTTCTCCAAGGAGATGGAGACTTTTCAATTAGGGAACATTTGGTGCACTGCAAGCCCAACTGCAAGGTGGGTCGACCAGTTGTTTGATGCCCTGCCCTTGGACGTGCAGTGGGTCTGCTTGTGAGGCCCTTTAATACCACTAGTTATCCTATCATCCAAATCGGCAATGAGATGATCTATAAGCCTAAGGGTCCCCACCCCACACCTCATCTTGTCAATTTCTCCACAACCCACAAAAAAAAAATCACCATTTTCCCCATAAACTTTCTTACCTATGCTTAAATCAACATCTATACATCAAAACATGTACTATAGCTATAGTATAGATAAAATTTCATGGCAATTTTCAAAAATGAAATGGAATACGCTACACTGAAACAAATTCCAATGCAAATAAAGTTTGCAATCACATATTCTAATCCCTAAATTATAATTGAAAAAGCATCCAAAACTAAGGATGTATCCAGTCTCTACAATAAATCTAAACCTAGATCAGTAATATGAAGGATGTAGTTACCTAATATGTGTTTATCCTTGTAGTTTATAAAACAGATATAGCATCACTCTGAATAGGTATAAGATTGAATCTACAGCATCTAGCCACATGTTTCCTAGATGATGTATTTCTATTAAAGATCATTTCTCTCACTACACTAAGTATATTTATGCATATATAATCAACATATTAAGGTTACTGATACCATGAAAATCAAAGAAGAGTACCTGAGTTGCTATAAGGGCTACTGCCTCGGTGTAATTAAGGGGTAGGCCACGAGCCAGACGTTTCTGAGCTAGGAAACCAGCATTATGCAGAGCTAACTTCTCGATCTCTCTTGGTGCCAACTTCATTTCAGATTGATCTGTTGAACACCCAATTCACAAAAATATTAGCTGAAATCACAAGATAGAGTATTAAACAAAGAAAAACTGTAAATACTTCCTATTTCCTTGTTTTAATTTATGCATATAATGACAATTAAAAGAAATGAAATTTTGACCGATAGACTATTTATAAGTCTTACGACAAATGAAAAAGCCGTATGTAAAACTCATTGAAGGGAGAGATCAGCCAACCGGAAGGCGAGCAGATCCCAACTCTTCATTAAAAAAAATGAAAATAGGAAAAAAAATATTCGTAGTTAGGGTTTTTGTGGTTCCTAATCTAACATGTTGCCGATTAATGATATTGCTACCCCCTTCCTCTCCCCGATAAATCTACCATCAAATGGAGAGAATCTATTGTGCTAACTGCATGAGCATAGCAGGCGGGAGTGGCAATATCAGATCTAATGGAAAAAAAAAAGAATAATAAGAAAAAGTGAGTTCTTTTCTCTTGGGTTCTTTGAAAGAAAAGGGGAAGAAGAAAGATGGAGTCGGGATATGCTCACTGTCGGTGACTGCTGAGCACAATGACTGCAAGAAAATGAGCACAAGAAGTCGACACTTTACTCCTCCTGGCCGACCGGAGAAGAACTAAAGCAATGGAAGACTTGGGGTTGTTCCTTACGCCAGCTTGGCGTCAGCAGCAACGTGGCAGCTCGTCCATGTTTACTTGGCATACAACTTATCACTGCATTCATTGCACATGTCCAAGTTGACTATCACCGAATCTGACGTCCTGATGTTGGTCCACAAACAGGGTTTGAGAAAATGGCCGCCGTAACGGGTTTTCAGGCGTGGTGGTTGTTCAGCTATATGTTCCTTCATGCGAAATTAAAAAAAATATCTTTTGTAGTCGATTGTCAGAAAAATATATTTTATTTAAATCAATTATGATTTGAAGAATAAAGTATCATTTGTTCGATATTGATCATTACTTTTACTATAGCAATAATATAATGGCCATTGAAATTATTATTTTTAAAATCAAAAAAATGACAGGCTAGGTACATTTGGATAAATATAATTATTATAACCATTGTAATGATGGGACTAGGTAAGATGTCTTAGGTGAAAAACCATCCCAATATTCCCTATCACCACTCGATCTTGCCTTGCATTTTTACTGTCCACAGCTAAAAAAATATTTTTTAATTTAATTAATAATGATTTTAACAATAATAGTATTAGTTGATCATTATTTAATTTTCTATTATAATAATGTACTAGCTATTATAATTATTAGTTTTAAACTCAAACAATTAGATGCATGGTATATTTGGATAAATATCAACTATTATAACAATTGTAGTGATGGAGGTAAGGTCCTCATGAAAGACCACCCTCCAAGTGATCATACTTGATCAAATGTCTCATTGATCAAATAGTCATGCATGCATGAAAGATTGCAATGGCCTTTCATATGAAAGAGGTAACCCGATTTTATAATGATTAGCGATGGTATCAATGGGTATGTTTTAATTAGTGCCGAAATGAGATCGGATACGGATCGGATATTAGTATATTCATATCTACATTTGTTTTGTTTGATAAATACAGATACGGATATGGTTGTTAGCTAATTGTAAAAATTTATATCCATATTTTTTAAAATAGATACGGACACAAATCGAATACCGAAAGTATGGATATAAATACGGATATAAATCGGATAATTAAACTTTATGACTATAGAATCAATGATATTACTAAGTGGATGATAAATGAAGTTAATAGCATGTTAATATGGTCATTTATTTTTCTTAAAAGTTCATAAGTGCTATATAAAATTAAATAAGATTACAAATAGAATCGAATATTCATATACGGATAGTTGTCTATCCATATTCATATCCATTTTTTCTTAACGGATATGAATACGAATATGGATACTAGTAGGATGCTCAAATTTCTATCCATATCTGAATAGTTTTGAATATGAAAATGGATCCGGATGGATATTATCCGATCCACTTTTACCCCTAGTTTTAATAGTAGGCATACAACTTAAGCTGTTTGGGCCAAGTCAAGGTCTCTTGCTAACTCAAATTCATTTTATATCTTCCAACTCTCACAATCCAACCACATCTCTAATTGGGATTTCTTGGACCAAAATTAACCCCATCTTAAGCCAGAATTGTTTCAGGTTAGTATTAAATCAGGTTGAATTAGATCATGTGAATATGGTTATATTGGAAGAAAGAAAAAATCTAAGATAGAAGAAAGATTTGAACATTTTTTATTAGATTAGTAGTTGTTTAGTTAAGGCCTCAACCATCCATTAATTTTGATAATATATATTTACACAATTTTATAACTTAACAAGACTGCATATAGTTACATAAAACACAAATTAAAGTATATAAAAATTAAAGTATAGAGTCGAGTTGGGATGGATTACAGATTCAAATTGGAAAAGTATAAAATTTAGCTTATTGATCCAAGGTGCACTTGGACATGAAGTTTGATTATCAAAAAAAAAGTTCTATTCATATTTTATTTCATGCATGTTCAACCAGTAGATGGTGACTGGAAATGGTGAAACTAATTATATTTTCATCTCTAACCAGCAACAACACTCTCCATCCTGCAATGACATCCAGGGCTTGCTTTTAATTCCAAGACATCCTATATCAATCTTCTGCACAGTTGCTAGCCCACCTAAAACTCTTCTTGAATCTTCTGTCTGTCGCTCTAGATTAACTTGAGCTCAGTTTCAATTTCCAGAACAATTCTGATAGTTTTGGGTCTTTCATATCTTAAACCTTTCAATAGGGACTTCTAAATTTCATACAAACCCACTTGCATCTGTTCTGGTTTTGGAGGAATGAAGGAGCTGATTCCCATTTTTGTGCAATCTTTTGTCTGTAATAGATTCTATACACTTATACACACCACTTTCAGGCCCGGAACTGCTCATGTTTAGGACCCCCTCATTAAATCTAGTTGTGATATTGTACTTTGGGGGGATTATTATATCTCATTCCAATTTAGGGCATTTTCAGTAAAATATTATGCTCTCTTCCAAGTTTGCTTGTACTCCAGAAATTTTATTTTTGTATTGAGAGTCTTTGTAACTTACATCTGCATTATCAAGAAATTTTACAAGCATAGTTTTTGTATGTTATTAAAAGGAATATATGGCCCCAGCTACCTTAGAAGTTAAAACTATAGAAAAATAACCCAGACATCCTGGCTCAAGGAGACATGGACAAAGAATAATAGACAAATCAGACTGAGGCCAAAATTACTCTATTGATCATATGTTTGGCAAACAGAATATCCTTTGCTTACCATAGCTTATTATTTCATTATATTTACTCCACTAGATCCATAGTCACAAACTCTTCCTAAGCACAAAATGGAATAGGCATATTTTTCAGTCTAGTGGCAACTTCAGTAGGTAGAAGCGTACCCAATTTTATGGCTTATACTTCAGCTACCTCACCTTTACTTTAGCCAATTTAGGCACAAAAGTGACACCAAGATACTGTTTCATTTCAATGTCCTTTGTTGTTCTTTGCAATTCCATCATCTTCTAAATCCAATTTTATCAAAGGCAACTATGATCAAAACTTCATTTCAAAAATTCAACTTAACCTACACCAAAAGTTGAAATAAGGAAAGGCAAACATCTTTGATTAAAAAGAATATTACCTTCCATCTAAATTTTACACAATCACTGCAAACAAAAAGTTTTTTTTTTTCAACCAAATAACCAATAGAGCTAGTTGTCAATAGGAAACACATAGTTGAGGGTCTAATTTTTGTCGAAGTTCTAGAGGAAAAATAAGAAGATTAAAAGTTTTCTTGATTTTTTTGCATCTAATCAGACAAAAAATTGCACAAGATGATGTTTTTATGAGTCTCTTTAAACCCAAATATGGAGAAGAAGAAAAATTTGAGGCATGATTTCAAGAATAATTGAAAGCAACCATAACAACCTTGCAGTTGACCACCAAATCTTCTAGGATTCATATTGGACTGCAAAAATAGAGATTAAGGATAATGCACATATGAGCTGAAAATTTAACGCAACTAGACCTGTATTGGTAAGCCTATCACTTAAAAGTTAAAACAAAGGATTGAGAATATGCATGACAGCCCTACTGGCCAAGAACCAGTAGACTGTGGTTTGTTACAGCACAATTTTAGAGAACCAGGTTGAGCTGCCTCGTAGTGCACCGTACCAAGACATACAAATCCAAAAAGTCTTGATAACTTTTTTTTTTAATTTTTTTCATTGCTAACCAAGCATATTGACCCTAAAAGGAGGCACATAACATACTGGCTAGTGACTGGTACAGTTCTGTACCTTGATTTCTGAATCCTAGTTTACAACTAATACTGCACTTTACTAAAAGAAATTAAAATCAAGCAAGCAAAAGCCATTACAAAAAACAGTCCAAATTTGCAACTTAAAATTGCATTGGACAGCTCTTCCTTCATATATGAAAATGTATGGAATTAGCAACAACTTTGAGAAGATTGGTTTAGTATTTCATGCCCCCCAAGCTCGTGGAAACTCCTCATAAAACGTCATGCTAGCATGTACTTCTTGCTTCAATTCATGATAGAGTGGTAGCACCCAATACATCATAGTTCATATAAACCTTTTATTTCATATGAAAGGAGTAAAGCTTTTCTGGCATCCAGATTAGTCGAAAATAAAAGGTTATCAAATAGTCAACTTGTGCAACAGTAGGTTGTTTTTTTCATGATGAACAACTTAAAGTAGGCCTCTTAGAAAACAATCATGGAATTTTTTTACCTAGAAAGTCGAGTAAAAAATTTGGTATGCTAACCAAGGACAGTAAGGAGAAATAGTTTAAAGAAAATGAATTGTATGGCAAATTAGTGCATCCAGAACAATTATAAGATTTAAAAAAAAAAGAAAAATCTATGGGTACCATGCCACGTGAGACGCAGATCTTGAATCTAATGTACAAAAATCAGTACATATATTGCAGCAAAAGAAAATATAAATTAAGAACATGTCTTAGAATCACCATCACACCTCACTATGTTCCCGAGCAGAGCTATAATTCTACCTAACTTACCAGAAATTCTGTGTTTTTAGATGGTTCTGCAATAGAACAAACAACCTGGCCATAATCCACTAAACCAAGAACTTAATGAAATTTTTGCATGAACTCTACATGAGCTACAGGTTAACATTTGACTCCAAATCCTCTAATAAAAACTAAATCCCTATGCATACCATAAGTTTCAATCAAGTCCGTGACCTTAAAAAGAAATGGAACTCTAAACTACGCATTAATTTCGTCGAAAGCCACCTTATTTTATTTCAGTTGACTTAAACAGCAAAACGAAAACCAATCTAGACAGGTTCATATTCAAGAACACAGATAGGGGGGGAAAACAAGAAATTGAACTTACTATTCTAAGAACAAACATTCTGCAAAATTTAACCAATATATCGATGCAATCTTAAAACCATCTACCATAAAATGGGATCCTGGAATCGATTCTACGCATAAAAACCAGATAAATATGCATCTGATCACTGTTTTCATCATCAAAAGACCAAAGATATGCTATGGAATGCACAAAAGGATAAAATGCAGGAACAAGAAATAGGTAGGAAAATTAATAGCAATCGAATCCAGTAATTTCGAATGCTTACCTGAATGTAAAGAGCGCAATGGAAATCGCGGAGAGAGAGAGAAAGAGAGACGAATTTTGGGGTATTTCTTTAACTTCCAATACCTCCAGAAGGTGCGACAGGGCGACACGGGCGATGTCAACGGACCGGTCGAGCTGAGACGGGTAATAAAACCCCAAAAACGGAATGGCTTCGCTTAACATTTGGGACATTGGACGGGGTTTTCTTTTTATTTCCTCGGGAGAATAATCTTGTTTCGCGAAAAGCATTTTTCCTCCTAGAAATATGATTCCTGAGAAACAAATTTCTTGAAAGAGGATGCCTAGAAAAGTACTTTTGGCATGTTTAGTTGACCATGAAAACGTGACAAATTTCCAAAGTGCTTATATTTGGTTGGCTATCCGCTTTTCTAGGAAAGTTATGTATAATTCTTATTATGCCCTTAATAAAAATTAGGTCTTTAATGTCTCTTTAATGCTTCTTTAATGCTGAAGGATTTTTTTGGAAAAAAAGTAAAAATGGAGTGATTCCCACCTCATGGAAAAGTTACTTTCCCATGTTTTCTCATGGAAAAGTTACTTTCCCATGTTTCTCATGGGAAAGACTTTCCCATGAAATGTGGGAATTATATTCCTATAAGAATACAACTTTTCCGTCTCTCTTTTTTGAAAACTCCAACTAAACAAGAGGCATCTCATTACTTTTCCGTTGACCATACTTTCTCCCCTTCTTTTCCTGCGAACCAAACGAGCCCATAGGATCGTCTAGCAGCGGGTGGTGGGAGGCCCGACCAACATTCCGGGTGAGGCTCAAGCTGCCCGGTTTGGGTTTTTTCTGGGCCAGAGCCGACTGAGAGGTCAACATCTAGAGAACTTGAAATGGTGGAAGTATGAAACCAGGTAGTTTATTATTTTTTTAGATTAAATAATTCAATTTTTGTAAGGTTGGAATCTCAACAATAGCCTTAAAGCTCTAATTATATCAACAAAAATAAGTGATAGAGGTAGGACAATTTAGGACTTTCTTCTATATTTTATATGTTTAAAAAGTAAGATCACAAAAATAAAAAATTAAAAAAATGTACATTTGATACTATTATTTTTATTTTTTAAAATTATCATTATTTTTATAAAAAATAAAAGTAAGTAATCCTTACTTTTATGATTTCCAAAAATAAAAAAGTCATATTTTCTAACACCACCTATATCACCTCCATCACCATCATCATCACGCCTTTGCGGCCACCGCAATCATCACCTCCATTGTTACTGCTACCATCACTTTCATCATCATTGCACCTACGCTAGAGTGAACAGCCGTTGTACCTAAAAAAAAAAAACACCAACGATTTGAAGAAATTTCAGAGAAATCAAATACATGCTGCCTTTTGCAGTTTTGCTCAACCTTGACCTTAGGGGCTTCAAGAAAGCTGAAACTGTGGGTATTAGACTGTTGAAAAAAATGATGGATATAAGCTATATATATATATATATATATATATATATATATATATATATATATATATTGTGAAAGAAAAAAAGTCTGAGTCAAAATTCAAATCCACATAGCCAGCTTCCTGGTCGCTGCCGCAATCCACCGTCAAAACCCAAGCATTGGTTAACGAGGCTTCATATACCTTTTCTTTTCATTTATTTACCTATTTCTTGATAAGACCACTCTTTATTTGACCACCTTCTATTATAACAATACTTGTAAGCAATAATCATGTACTCTTAAGTTGACCAAACTAACATTTTGGCTAGTCCTGGGACTCTAATTCCAATCCTTAAATTTACTTTGGAAAACTACATTAAGTTGTATGTCACATTTTGACCACATCTTAACAAGTGGAAATAAGGAAGATATAAGAGTAAATGTTTTCTGAAAAAAAAGAGGGGAAAGGGAATCAGTGGGATACGATGGGCCTTGTTAATTTTATTGGTCCAAATCATGATAATGATACGATTCAAGTGTGGATGTACTTGTCAATATATTTAGTCATCAATGCTCACGATCAAAAAGCTTTGGGGGTAATTAATCCCCCATCCTCCAAAAGACCGCGTTATAACAAAAAGTCCCCGTTGACCGGTCTTAAAATATTCCGTCCAATATCTCCATCAAGTTTAATTTTCGGTCTCTGAGCCCCTTTTATTTTTTTCAAAAAATGACAAAAATACCCCATGCCCCTATTGATCTCCTATTTCCAGAAGAAGGAGAAGAAAAAGGTACGGCCGCCGCCGACCATGGCCCGTCCCCGCCCAAGCTCCCTCCCGCGGCCGCCATCGGCCCCGGCTCGCCCCCTCCCGCAGCCTCACCCCCTCCCGTGCCCTGCCCCTCCTGATCTTCCGTTCCCAGAAGAAAAAGAAGAAGAAAAAGGACCGGCCGCTGCTGATCGCGGCTTGTGCCTGCCCGAGCTCCCTCCCGTGGCCGCCGCCGGCCCCAGCTCGCCCCCTCCCGAGCCCCCTCCCGCGGCCTCGCCTCCTCCCGAGCCCCCTCCCACAGCCTGCCCCCGCCCGAGCTCCCTCCCGCAGCCGCCGTCGGCCCCGGCTTGCCCCCTCCCACGGCTGCGCCGCCAGGAATGCCTCGCCCCTTCACGAGCCCCCTCCTGCAGCCGTCGCCGGCCACAACCCGTTCTCCTCCCGCGTCCTCCGCGGCTTGGCCCCTTTCTGGGGCCGTCGGCCTCGCAAGAGGAGAGGCGTTCTCCGCTGGCTAGCCGCTGCCGGCCACGCCCCCTCCCGCGGCTCGCTCCAACGGCCGCCATGGCCCGGCCCCCTTCCGGCGCCGCCGGCTCGCGGGAGGAGAAGAAAGAAGAAGAGGGGAAGAAGAGAAGGGAAAAAAAAGAAAAGGAAAGAAAAAGAAGAAAAAAAAGAAACAAAAATAAATAAATAAATACAAAAATAAATAAATAAATATAAATAAATGAATAAATAAATAAATAATATATTTTAATGAAATAAAATAATTATATATAAATAAATAAATAAAGCCGCCACGGTCAGGCCCTCTCCCGCGGCCTCCTTCCGGCGCTGCCGGCTCGCGGGAGGAGAAGAAAGAAGAAGAGGGGAAGAAGAGAAGGGAAAAAAAAGAAAAAAAAAGAAAAGGAAAGAAAAAGAAGAAAAAAAAGAAACAAAAATAAATAAATAAATGCAAAAATAAATAAATAAATATAAATAAATGAATAAATAAATAAATAAATAATATATTTTAATGAAATAAAATAATTATATATAAATAAATAAATAAAGCCGCCACGGTCAGGCCCTCTCCCGCGGCCTCCTTCCGGCGCTGCCGGCTCGCGGGAGGAGAAGAAAGAAGAAGAGGGGAAGAAGAGAAGGGAAAAAAAGAAAAAAAAAGAAAAGGAAAGAAAAAGAAGAAAAAAAGGGAAACAAAAATAAATAAATAAATGCAAAAATAAATAAATAAATATAAATAAATGAATAAATAAATAAATAAATAATATATTTTAATGAAATAAAATAATTATATATAAATAAATAAATAAAGCCGCCACGGTCAGGCCCTCTCCCGCGGCCTCCTTCCGGCGTTGCCGGCTCGCGGGAGGAGAAGAAAGAAGAAAGAAGAAGAAAGGAAGAAGAGAAGAAAAAAAGGAAAAAAAAAGAAAAGGAAAAAAAAGAAAAAAAGAAAACAAAAGAAAAGAAAAAAAAACAGAAGAAAAGGAAAGAAAAAGAAGATTTAAGTATGTGCAAAGAAAACTTAATTGTGTATAGAGAATACTTAACTATGTGCATCATTGCACACACTTAACTGTGTGATGCATAGAACACTTAACTGTATGCAGAGAAGATTTAAGTATGTGCAGAGAAGACTTAATTGTATATAGAAAATATTTAACTTGACTATATGATGTATAGAATACTTAACTATATTGAAAGAAGATTTAAGTGTGTGCAGAAAAGACTTAATTGTGTGCAGAGAAGGAAAAAAAAAGAAAAGAAAAAGAAGAGAAAAAAAGAAAAAGAACAAAAAAGAAAAAGAAAGAAAAAAAGGAAAGAAAAAGAAGAGAAGGAAAGAAAAGGAAAAAAAGGAAAGAAAAAGAAGAAAATAAAAGAAAAAGGAAGAAAAGGAAAGAAAGAGAATAAAAGGAAAAAAAAAGGAAGAAAAGGAAAAAAAAAGAAGAAGAAAAAGGAAAGAAAAAGAAGAGAAAGAAAGAAAAAGAAAAAAAAGGAAAGAAAAGAAGAGAAGGAAAGAAAAAGAAGAAAAGAAAAAAAAAAGAAAAAAAAAGAAAGAAAAAAAAAAGAACTTAACTGTGTGATACATAGAACACTTAACTGTGTGTAGAGAAGATTTAAATGTATGAAGAGAAAATTTAATTGTGTACAAAGAAAACTTAACTGTGTGATGCATAGAATACTTAACTGTATGTAGAGAAGATTTAAATGTATGCAGAGAAGACTTAATTGTGTACATAAAAACTTAACTGTGTGGTGCACACAGTTAAATATTATCTGTACATAATTAAGTTTCTCTGCACACACTTAACTATGTGATGCAGAGAACACTTAAGTGTGATGCATAGAACACTTAACCGTGTGCAGAGAAGATTTAAATGTGTGAAGAGAAAATTTAATTTTGTACAAAAAAAACTTAACTATGTGATGCATAGAATACTTAACTGTATGCAGAGAAGCTTTAAATGCATGCAGAGAAGACTTAATTGTGTACATAAAAACTTAACTGTGTGGTGCATATAGTTAAGTATTATCTGTATATAATTAAGTTTTCTCTGCACACACTTAACTATGTGATGCAGAGAACACTTAACTGTGTGCAGAGAAGAAAAAAAGGAAGAGAAGGAAAGAAATAGAAGAAGAAAAAGGAAAGAAAAAGAAAAAAAAGGGAAAGAAAAAGAAAGAAAGAAAAGAAAAAGGAAAAAAAGGAAAGAAAAAGAAGGAAAGGGAAAGAAAAAGAAAAAAAGGAAAAAAAGAAGAAAAGGAAAAAAAATGAAAAGAAAAAAGAGGAAGAAAAAGGAAAGAAAAAGGAAAGAAAAAGAAGAAAAATGAAAGAAAAAGAATACTTAACTGTGTGATGCACGCAATTAAGTATTCTCTGTACATAATTAAGTGTGTGCAAAGAAGACTTAATTATATGCAGAGAATATTTAACTTAACTGTGTGCTGTATAGAACACTTAATATGTGCAGAGAAGATTTAAGTGTGTGCAGAGAAAACTTAATTGTGTATAAAGAATATATAACTATGTACATAGAAGATTTAAGTGTGTGCAAAGAAGACTTAATTATATGCAGAGAATATTTAACTTAACTGTGTGCCGTATAGAACACTTAATATGTGCAGAGAAGATTTAAGTGTGTGCAGAGAAAATTTAATTGTGTATAAAGAATATATAACTATGTACAGAGAAGATTTAAGTGTGTGCAGAGAAGACTTAATTATGTACAGAAAAAGAATAAAAAAAGAAAAGAAAAAAGGGAAAGAAAAGCAAATAAGGAAAGAAAAGGAAGAAAAGGAAAAAAAGAAAGAAAAAGAAAATAGGAAAGAAAAAGCAAATAAGGAAAGAAAAAGAAGAAAAAGAAAGAAAAAGAAAAGAAAAGGAAAGAAAAGGAAAAAAAGGAAAGAAAAAGAAGAAGATAAAAGAAAAAGGAAGAAAAGGAAAGAAAAAGAAAAAAAGGAAAGAAAAGGAAGAAAAGGAAGAAAAGAAGAAAAAAAAGAAAAAAAAGAAGAAGAAAAAGGAAAGAAAATGAAGAGAAGAAAAGAAAAAGAACATTTAACTGTGTGATGCATAGAACACTTAACTATGTACAGAGAAGATTTGCATGCAAAAAAGACTTAATTATGTACAGATAATACTTAACTTAACTGTGTGATGTATATAACACTTAACTATATGCAGAGAAGATTTAAGTGTGTGCAGAGAAGCTTGGCACATAAGTAATATACCATGGCACACATTTAAGTAAGCTTGACACACAATTAATCAATGTTTGAACACTTAATCCAGCCTGACACATAGTTAAATCTTCTCAGCACACAGTTAAGTAAGATTTAACTGTGTGCTAGGCTGGATTAAGTGTTCAAACATTGACTAACTGTGTGCCAAGCTTATTTAAATATGTGCCATATTATATTACATGTGTACCAAGCTTACTAACCTAACTGCCACTTACGAATCATTTTTTTTTTCTTCCTTTTTCTTTTCTTTTCTTCTTTTTCTTTTCCTTCTCTTCTTTTTCTTTCCTTTTTCTTCTTTTTTTTTTCTTTTCTTCTTTTTCTTTCCTTTTCTTCCTTTTCTTTCCTTTTCTTTCTTTTTTTTTCTTTCTTTTTTCTTCTATTCTTCTCCTTCCTTCTTATGTATTTATTTTTATTTTATTTCATTGAAATATATTTAGTTATTATCTTATTTATTTATTTATTTATTCATTCATTCATAGATATAATTATTTATTTATTTATTTCTTTATTTCTTTTTTTTTCTTTTCTTTCCTTTTCTTTTCTTTTTTTTCTTTCCTTTTTCTTCTTTTTTTCTTTTCTTTTTTCTTCTCTTCCTCTCCTCCCTTCTTATTTATTTATTTATTATTTTATTTCATTGAGATATATTTAGTTATTATCTTAATTATTTTTTTTATTCGTTCATTCATAAATATATTTATTTATGTATTTATTTATTTATTTATTTTTTCTTCTTTTCTCTCTCATTTTTTCTTTTCTTCTTTTTCTTTCCTTTTTCTTCTTTTTTTCTTCTTTTCTTTTTTCTTTGCTTCTTGTCCTCCGTTTTTCTCCTCCCGCGAGGTCGGTGGTGCCGGAAGGAGGGCAGGCCGCGGCGGCCGTGGGAGGGGGTCGGCCGACCCGGTGCGGTTGGCGAGCCGCGGCGGCCGCTAGCGGAGGCCTCCTCCTCCTCTGGATTCTGCCACAGATCTCTTCTCCGCTCGGGAGGCGGGTCGTGCTCGGGGAAGATAGCTCTCTGTCGGATCGGGGCGCGGTCGACGGCGACACGGTGGATCTCCTTTCCGCATTGGTCGTGGCCGGTCGGCGACGGGGTTTTTCCTTTCCTCCACGAAAGATCTCGGCTTGGGAGAGGGAAGAGGCGGATTGTGGCCGGCGACGGAGAGAGAAAAGTGGCTCCGGAAGAAGAGAGAGCACCCACGAAAAAAATGGGGGAATTGATTGACTTCTTTTATTGCGAGGAGGAGTAAAAGGTAATTTCGTCTCCAAATATAAATCTAAAATCGTAAAGGACCGGGAGTTAAACCACCGGTCAATAGGGACTTTTCCTTAGGTTCCGGTCCAACACCGGACCGCCCACCAATTACCCCAACGGCATCTATTTTCAACCAAATGACCGCGCGCATTCAAACATCATTTCCGTTCAAAAGATCCACCCTTGCATACGAAGAACAATGGACTAACTGAACCCCCACCCTCTCCACTCCATATATATCTCCAACCTCATTATGTAGCAAACATCCATGGCTTTTCTATAGCTTCTTCCTTCACCAACTGCTCTCTCTCTCTTCCTAATAACCATGTCTGCTCTTCAAGGGTGGTTCCTTCTACTGATGCTGATGGCTCCTCTATTCATTTCATCCACCGGAGCTTGGCCACCCAGATTTCTTGTGTCAGTCTCCGATCGGTCTGCCTCGTCACTTCGATCATGGCTGCAGCTGCATCTTGCCGAAGCTCTGCCAAGGGGAAGAACGACGCCGTCCGGGCCATCAACCTGCACCCACTACAGCAGCTATGGAGTCAGGAGGTGCCCGTTGAAGCTAAGGAAAATTAACCAGTGGGTCTCTCCGCAGGACTAGACTACCTTCCCACGCATAGAAGATTTTTGGCCTGAGGATTCACCTTATACCTCATCTCTAACTATTTTTCCCAGGCTCTTTCCTGAACACGAAGCCACAGTCGCAAGGCTGGCTGGGGTGATATTTGTAATTAGCATGATCAGCACGATTTCTTTATCTAAAGGAACAAGTTTCATGCATGGGAGAAGCGGAAAATAAAATAAGCTTCATTGCATTATGTCTAAAATTTGGTTGATTTGTTAGAATATGGCTTTGCAAGAATATATATCTTTGGTGTGCTTGTCAGAGGAAAAGTCTTTGTTACGTCCTTCACGGGTGGGCGCTTCGCTAACACAAAGATCCCGCAAACGTACAAACAAGTGTGTGGGAAATTTCAATCAACCCCACGTCACAATGCATATAATTTTAAATTTATTTTAAAATGATAGGTGCTTAATTGAAAAAATGTGGCCATCCATACAACAACTCCATTATGGTTAGTTCTCACCAAACGATCAGGGCCCAATTCTTTAAATTTGATCTACCATCCCAAGATCGTTCGGTGTCAAAAAATAATAGAATTTAGAAATCTCTAGCCTATGCATCGATCTATTAGTCAAAATAGATATAGTTTAAAAAATTTCAAAAAACGTCTGTTTTCTGATCTTCCAGTCAAGAACAATTTTATTAGGATTATTATGTGGGAGACTACATATTAATTCTACTTTTCCTTTGTATCTTTGTATATAGGATAGTCTATACTCTTTTTGAGAGAAGAGAAGTAAATGTTCCTCTGAGGCCTAAAATCAATAATCAAATATCCAAATTGAAGGTCCACATAATCTATATCAATATAGAAGTACCTAAAAGTCAAAAATTACTTGTTTATGGTCTCCAAGCTATACATCAAACAGATGTAAAGTGGAAGGTTTCATTATGCTCGTGCGCTAAAATATATAAAAATTACTTAAATTGAGAATCCACCTTATTGACCATGATATATATATGTTAAAATATTTATAGATTGAGAATTAATAGATTTTAATATTTAGATCATAAAAAAATATGGTCTCATATCATTATAAATATATATTTTTGCACCCACTTAATATATAGGTTAGAGGTTACCAAACTTGTAATTTCATTTTTTAATCATTTTTAACAATATAGACCATAATCAATAGTGTGGATCTTGATTTGGATGATTGATTATTGATTTGCAAAATGAGAGGAGTAGGTATTCTCTTCTCTCGAGAGAGGGGTAGTCCATCTCTCTCTATGTATGTGTATATTGAACGGGTGATTGCTTTCAAACAATCAATTCAACAAAAATAGTAAAATGATAATTCAAATCAGGAAATGGGCATACTAGCATGCCTCACTGTAACAAAATAATAGTCAAATAACAGTATTTGTTTAGATTATATATATATATATATATATATATATATATATATATATATATATATATATATATATATATATATATATAACGCTCAAAGAAGAGCATTGCTATGTGGCCCCATGAGGTGCACGGTAACAATCCTCTTGCCAGATGGCAGAAATAATGGTGGGCCTCATGGATTTATTGCCCGTATGGAGTTGCCAAGTTAGTATTGTGGGCTAGTTAAATTTTTCATGTACACTTTATAGTTGCACCTAGGAATTTTTTTTGAAAGGCTGGTGCAGGAGAATTGTGCCATGCTCACCTAATTGCTGGATTTTGTCGTTTATTCTATTACCACTTTATATTCTGCACACAAAAGTCATGGTGCTCTATGGACTCCTACATAGTAGAAAAGGTATTTCAATACTTTAAGAAAAGGATCATCCAAAAAAGAATTGTCTGGGAAAGAGCATCCATGAGGAAGCATCATCCGCGATGGATTTGGATTCCCATCTTGTGTCCTTCCTCTCCCTTTTTTTTTTGCCACAGTAATTTCTGGATTCCGTGAAGTATTGATATCTTTATTTCTTAATTTTATGATGTTTCGATCTTTTGATTTCTTATGTTTGATTGATCCCATCTTGTTTTTCTGAACATGGATATCCATGTAGAAAATCACGTTTTTTCATCTTATAGATCTATTTATATGCCTAAGATGCATAGATTTTATTTTGTATAGGATCTAGGATGCATAAATTTATCTCCTATAGATTTGTCCTATAGATATGTCCATTTTCTAAGACATTTGATCAGAGTTCTCTGAGCACAAATTTCTTGGAGTTGTATTCGCGCACTGGATGTTTGTGTGGAGCATTATATGACAAAAAAATAGCTTCAAGGGAAAGGAAGAGCAATGATACCATAGTTGAATCTGCGCACATATCATGTCTCCTTTTCTTTGGACAGTAGGTCAAAACATCCCTATTGCCTTATACACATATTCACTTGTATATAAGCTTCATTCAATAATAAAAGCTTGGTGGCATCTTGCCTCCCTTATCAACAAATATATGCATGCATACATGGATATATGTATATGTGTGTGTGTGTAGTTGAATCTGCGCACATATCATGTCTCCTTTCCTTTGGACAGCAGGTCAATACATCCTTACTGCCTTATGTACATATTCATTTATATATAAGCTTCATTCAATAATAAAAGCTAGGTGGTATCTTGCCTCTCTTATCATCAAATATATGCATACATACATGCATATATATATATATATATATATATATATATATATATATATATATATATATATATATATATATATATATATATATATATAGACACACACACATATGTATGTATGTATGTATGTATATGCTTGTTATTGTAATACATTTTCTTGAAAATCATGAGTGCATTAAAAACGAAGAGCCATGTTCCTAAATGGTGAGCCCTCAAGTGGATAGAACAATTGGCGAAAGGACCAAAATTGCAACAAAGATTTTGAAGTTAGTTGCCGTGATAGCTCTAAATTTATATGCAGAAAGAAATAATTGAATAATAAAAACATGATGCAAATGGTTGATGCTGTGTAGATTTAAATATGATTCAATTTATCTAAACTTGACGCCAAGGAAAGTACTTTTGATCTACCGACTCACCCCAGGTGGGTTGAGCTAGGTTTTCCTTCTTATCGATCAGTGGAGTGCTAAAATACATAATATTTGGGTCAAGAGAGATGTTGTCACTTGCACTTTATTATATTTGAGATCCATAATATCCAAAACTGGAATATAGTTTAATTTTCTAGAGGTAGCATCCACTAAAAGTAGAGTCTGTGATAAAATAACAGGGGTTCTATAAAAATCAGTATATTTGCTTATATTCTTAATTCATGAGAACTAACAATATATAAAAAATCCTTCTAGCATATATTAGGAGTATTTTTGGTATTATATGGCAAGTAATCTTGGATTCCCATTGCATGCCAAATAGGTTACTTGTTGATGCTCAGAAATCGTCAATGTTTGGGTGATGATATACTAAACATGGTGATCTTAGATCACTGGACCTTAGATTATCCTAGGATGAGGATCACTAGTGATCTTAAATTACCTTGGTGATCCCATTTGGGTTACCAAACACCCCTTAGGTCATATGAGTACTCAAGCTAATTCCATATCAATCAACCTAGATCTTGTATTGTAGCAAAATCCTTCCTTTAATAGTAAGCCATCTTAATCAATGCCTTCCATAGTGACCGATTTTCTTCAAAGAACCTCTAGATCCATTTCGAAAGTATGACTATTTTGAACTCTTCTAAGTTCTTAATCCCAAGACTACCTTGCTTCTTTGATTTTCAAACATTTTTTTAGCTTACAAGGCAATGAAAGACTAAGGTAGCCATTTCCTTTCCTAAGAAACAAGCTCCTAAATGAGGCCAAAACCAAGCTAGGCCCAAAAACAAAGCATTAGGATCGAAAACCTTGTTAATGGTGAATAACGCCAACATAACCTAATTGGCGATGCACTAGCTACTTTCAAAGGGCATCTAAATAGCATCTGCTTACCATCCAACATCTTTAGTCCTTACTTTGAGATGGGCTTCAAGTCTAACACAACCAATGACGGATCTAGTCACCATCGATTTAACAAATGACGTTGTAAATGGTGTTGGAAGTATTCTAATGACAAATAGATCGACTTCAGAAGTAGATTTCTTCTAGAAGATTGAGAGCAGCGATATATCTTAGTTTAGTTAGTCTCAAGTTATATTTCTTATTTTTCTATAACTATTTGATGGTACATATATATCCCTTACCTTGTAAGGGATACAAGAGCCTATATGTGTTCCATCTTGTAATAAGTTTTTAGGTTTAAAAATTTAATAAAAATTATCTTTTTCTAGATACACTCTAGTGTTCTCTTTCTATAAGGTAGATTGTGCACGACCATATGTATCAATAATATATCATATTTTTTATATTACTAATAATATACTTATAATATTTATTCAATTATATTTTTATAATAATATAATTATAATATTTATAATACCTTACATATCATCTTATTTGTTACATCAGTTATATTTTCATTATTTTTATCTACAATACTACTAGTCTTGTAACTACTATTATGTTATTGACATAATATCATATTACTTTTATATTAATCATATTAGCTTATAGAAACAACCCCTCAAGTTTAGGCAATTTTCACTTTCTCTCTCTTGTTTAAAACATTTCAATTAGATCTCTCAAGTTCATTAACTGCCGAATGTGGTTTTCCCGAGCCCCACTTGTCATTGATGCCATTAAGAAACCATCTAAAATGACAAAATAATCTTTCTTTATTTTGAATTCTTAGAGCTTTGGTAGATATAAGCAGACATCATATCAACCAACAACCAAATCACTGAACCAAAGTTGACTAGCTTCAGTTCAATCTTTAGTTTGCTCTCGAGGCTTTCTTTGATAGTGGATGCACTATTGCCCCTACCACCCACCTGGGCTTCACCACCTCTCCATAGCCTCCTCCTCTTACCAAATCCAAAACCCTTTCTCCTCTCTTCCCGCCACCTCCTCCATCTTCTTTAGGGCTCGTTTGGTTCGCAGGAAAAGGAGAGGGGAAAGTATGGTCAACGGAAAAGTAATGAAATGCCTCTTGTTTGGTTGGAGTTTTCAAAGGAGAGAGATGGGAAAGTTGTATTCCCATGGGAATATGATTCCCACATTTCATGGGAAAGTCTTTTCCATGAGAAACATAGGAAAGTTACTTTCCCATGAGGTGGAATCACTCCTTTTTTATTTTTTTCCAAAAAGATCCTTCAGCATTAAAGAAGCATTAAAGAGGCATTAAAGATCTAATTTTTATTAAGGGCATAATAGGAATTATACATAACTTTCCTAGGAAAGTGGATGGTCAACTAAACATAAGCACTTTGGAAAGTTGTCACTTTTCCATGATTAACCAAACATGCCAAAAGTACTTTCTTAGGTATCCTCTTCCTAGGAATCTGATTCCCAGGAATCATATTCCTAGGAGGGAAAATACTTCCCGCGAACCAAACGGGCCCTTAGGCTTATGAATTCCACTTTCTCTCCATCATCACCCTTCCTCCCACCATTGGCTACTTTATTGCTGGATTCGACGGCAGTAACATTGTCGACGGCTTCATCTCCACATGGCGGTCTAGCTATCATGAGTTCTCGGCCCTATTTAATGCACTCTGGTAGATAAAGCCCCCTTGACACCACCATCATCAAGAAGGGTATCTCAACCCTTACCAAGGATTCCATGAAGTAGACCATCTCCATCATGCTCGGATGGTCCCCCTAAGTCAATTTGGATCTCCTACCTCTAGCTAATAATGATTTTACAGGTGAAATCGCACCAGAATTAGGCCCAACATATGTGACCATCACTGAATTCAACCTGTCAAGAAATAAGCTTGCTAATGGGCAATTATCAACCTTTGCAAACCTTATATCAATCCCCTTTTCCGGCAATCACCTTGTTTTGAAACAAGAGAGGCATAAATAAAAATAACTTACACTCGAGGGTTGTTTTTATAATTTTCTATCATTATAGTATTAATAGTAATATTATAGTATTCATGATATTATCATACATTAGTTATAATGGATTATATTTGACAAAATATTATCAATTATGACATTATTTTTTAAACCAGACATATCATTAGAATAATAATGTTATTTTTACATTATTGTCCTAAATATTAGATTATTTATTTTATTATCATTTTTATAACATCCACATTCTTGTTTGCTAATATTAGAATGTAATATTATATTAATATCGAAAATAAAATTATGATAGAATATTAAAATGTCATTATAATATTGATATTGACACTACAATTTCAATGATATTAAAATTACAAAATAATATAATATGTTATACTTTTGTAGTTCATATATTTATAAATATTATATATGATGCACATTATATTATTTACATAATTGTTATCATGATATTAAATGATAGCAATGCAAAATAATATTTTTTTATTAATAATATAATATTATCATATGATTATATATTGATAATTATCTATTGTATTATATGCTACTAGTTTTGTTTTATTTTCAAGAAATTTAATTGGATTTATCCAAAAATAGGAATTGACCTAATCATTCCTAATAGTTTCCATGAGTGGATTTCTTAATGATGGGAAAACCATTCCTTACAACCAAACATGGCCTAAACATCTATAAATATATGAGGAGCTGTCGAACTAACATACAAGATTTGGGATCTTACAATTAGTTTAAGAGTTTGAAAAAAGAAGTTCGGACTAATGATGAGATTTTGGTTCCTGAAATTACTTCAAAATATTACGCAATAGCTTGAATTAAATGTGGCATTTGGGATTCTGCAATTAACTCAAAATTTGTGCAAAGGTGGACTTGAACTCAAGATAGATGTAGAATTATTTAGTTAGTTCAAATGAATGGCAAAATATTCTAAACTATATCTGAGGTCTAGGATCCCACAATAAGTACAAACAAATTATATTTATAATTTATATTTTTATATTATATAATTATTATTTTTATTGCTACTAATATTTTTTTATATCAATAATATATTATATTTCTATATATTAATAATAATACATAATGTGTTGCATTATTCAATTACATTTTACAATAATATAACTATTACATTATTAATCTCAAGTATCATACTTGTTGCTGGAAATTGGACCCGGGGGCCGCCGCGAAGCCAGGGGAAGGAGGGGCTTCCGCCGCAGGGGCGGTCGATCGACGGCGTGCCGACTGGTGGCGTCCTCCTGGAGGGACTGAGCTCCGCCGCTGGGAGGGTGGTCGACGGTGCGCCGGCTGGTGGCGTCCTCCTGGAGGGGCAGAGCTCCGCTGCCGGGAGGGTGGTCGACGGTGCGCCGGCTGTTGGAGTCCTCCACTGTGGGGTGCGAGTCCTGCAGGAAGAACCGGTGGCCAGGCTCCCCGGCGCCGGCCCTCCGATGCCTAAGTCAGAGAGGGCGAATATGTGGAGAGAGCGGGGAAGAGAGTATGTGGAGAAGACAGAGAGAATATTTGGATAAAATCAAGAGGATCAGTTTCCTCAATTGTCTGTGTTGTTTACTTCTTTCCACCCGGTCTAGGAGGGTTCTCTCCGGCTTCGGGTTCTTCCTCCCGTTTTGGTCCCCCTTTCCTCTTCCCCCCAGGTTCCCTTTTATAGGAGGATTCGGTTACCTGGGAGGTGACAGTAGGTTTGTCCTGTTCTGTAATAATTGGGCACGATTTGGCCCATTAATGGCGTGATGGAGAACGGGACCGGATCAGACCGGAATCAGGGAGTTGTCACGGTCGATCGGACCTGTTGAAGTGGTTGAACCGCCGGCCGTGGTGGGCCTGGGGTCCGTGGATGGTAAGTGCATTTATTACCGAATGAACCGGCGGTCAGGGAGAGCCATACGCTCTGATGGTTCAGTGATCCGGAGATCGTCTTGGGCCGTGTTCATTAAATGACTGAGTGCATCGGAGACTTGAGGGAGCCTCGTGCATTAATGGCAGGTCGTGCTGAATACCTGCGGAGATCTTATGCCTTGATGGCTTGAAGATAGCGGCAGGTTATAGTGGAGTTGTCAGGTCCCTTAGAGGGTCAAGCGAGAGTTGAATTATTTGGTAAAGGCATCGGCTCGGCAAGGGTGCCGAGCCGAGCTGGTCGCCCAATGGGGCACCCTGTGGCGGGGTTGCTTGAGTACTCCTGGTCGGCGCCTTCTGGGCGAGCACCTCCTAGCCGAGCGCCTCTACTTGGCGCTGTCTCTGGTCAGCGCTTTCTACTTGAGCGCTTCTTTGGTCGGCGCCCGCTGGTCGGCTCTTTCTAGCCGAGCATCCCTACTTGGTTATTTCGGTTGGGCGCCTCTTGGTGCTTTCTCTGGTCGGCGCTCTTTGGCCGAGCGCCTTTCCGGTCGGCGCTCCCTAGCCGAGCGCCTCCGTGGCGATGACTTGGGGTTTTTCCCCCAACACTACCCCCGACTTCCGAGTTCCAGTTGGCTACCAGCTGGAGCGCGGGAAGTAGCTTTAGTTGGGGCATTACGGATTCCGAAAATTTTAATTTGTCGCGCGTTTTGAATTATCGAGCGCTTCGAGATGCCTTTAATAGGCGGCGTCTCTCCTTACCCGAGGAGTCTCATTATTGGGACACTTCTTGCGAAGCGTCCTCGCTGTTCGTCCTTTTCCTGTCTACCTAAAAATATGCTAGACATATCGTTGTTAGAACCGACGAACAAAAGTTAAATTTAATTATACTCTTATCTTTCCTACTCGAAGAATAGTGGTTGTAAGAGGTCGATCCACAGGGAGGCGATTGGAGTTGCATAAAAATTAGAACGTTCACTCGAATTTGAAATCGATTTTTGAATTATAAAAGAAAAAAAACATTATTTTGAGGATGTTGATATGATTTTCTAATTGAAACTAACTAAAGGGAAGAAAGAAAACTTGCAATTGAATTCTAATGTAGAGTAGGGGTCGATTCCTGAAGACATAATATAAATGAAAACTGCAGACCGAATATCGAAGAAAAATTTCAAAATTATCTTAAAACTAAGAATTCCAAAATGCATAACATGAATTGCAGAAATTAAATTGAAGCTTAAAACATAGATTGCATAAAAGATAAATGTATGGATTGCATAAAAGGAAAATTACAAAAATAAAATGAAGATTGGAAGCTTAATGCTTCCTCCTTCTACAAATAAAAGAAAAACAAGAAAATTGCATTTTCTTTCCCTCTCTCTCCCACGGTGGGCCTTCAACATAAAATATATATTTTTTTTATTTCTTTCTTCTTCCCAAGAACAGAGCAATGCTCTGTTTCTTGGCCTCCACCCCGCACCTCCTCCAAGCTCTCCTCTCCCCCCCTCTTCTTATAGCCCCTTGGAGACACGTTGAAGACGCTGGGAAGCACGGTGATCGCGGACGGGAAATGGGGCATCCCGACTGGCCGCGTGATCCTTGGCGTGATGCGGAATGGCAAATTGCAGACCGATGGGGCGGAGGGCATCAATCCGTGGGAGATGGCTAGATCACGGCTTGGAGCTTTTGATGCGGCTCGGACGCAGTGCTGGGATGGATCACTGGGCGGAAGAAATGGCGGAGGTGGGGGTCTTGAATCCGGAATGGAGCTGCGGCTTGCTGATTTGGGAAGGAGCTGGGATCACTGGAGGAGCCGGGAGCGTGATCGATGGGAGGAAGAAACTGAAATCGGAAGGGAGGAGCGCGGAAGAATGGCTGGAACGGTGCGGGATCCGTGGGGGGGTTGCCGTGGGATGATGCTGGATCACGGTGCTGCTGAGATGTTGTGGGATGAGCTGGGGCACTGCGGATCATTTGGAGGCTGCCGCGGGATGATGGTTGGCTTCACGGAAGGGTGATCGACGGAGGAGGTGCTGGGAGTGACGCGGGATCACCGGATTGGAAGGAGCTGGGGATGCGGTGGATGCTGGGAATCCGGAATGGCTTGAGACGCGGACGGGCTGGCTGCTGGGATTTTGATGGCGTGAGGAAGGAGATCACGGCTTGATGGGCGTTGGGAGATCCCTGGGAAGTCGCCGCGGATGCTTCACATGCATGGGAGCTTGATCCGATCACGAGATGGACGGCTGTGATGACGGTGTGATCCGTGGAATGCTAGGAGGACTCCTTGACGATGCGGATGGAGTGGATTTATTTGGGATGTTGATCTGATGGATGGCGCAGGATTTCATGCTTGCATGGCAGCTGGGGAATTTGTTGAGCTCGAGCTGCCGGGCATTTGGGCTCAAACCCAATGTTATTGGGTCTCTTGGACTCCTTGCACGCAAACACAAATACAATGTTAATTCATTAATTTTATCATTAAAAATTAACTATAATACTAATTAAGGTGGTACGATGATTGCACTTTTGTGCTCTCATCACACCCCCCAACTAGCTTATTGCTAGTCTCTAGCAATTTAGTGCGAAAATGATAAGAGGGCAAAAGTGTTATTTATTATATAAATATACTAAGATAAATACTCACTTTCGTAGAGCATTACGATTGCACTTAGCATGTGCAACAAGCCGTTAAACCCCTAGGTTACCCTAGTGGACGAGTGTTGTCTCGTGAGGGTTTGCAGTGAAGTTACCCACAAACTTCATCAGTCAGGGATTTCCAATTTTTAACTCGAAATTTGAACAGGTATTACTGTATGAAACTAGAATTGTAAGGACAATAGAGACTTGTTGCTATCATATTTAAACAGACTCTAACTCAAGTTTCATTACATCCTATCTATCTGCTAACAAGTCAAGAATGTAGTGAGGTGCAAGATAGTATCATATAAATGAGTGGCTTTCACTTACTTCCAACATAATCACTCCAATTTTCAAGACTTTCTAGAGTTAAATGGTAATGAACACCCCAGATTCTTTTTTTTTTTAATTTATATATTATATTTTTTTAGATTGAATGCTAAGAAGAATGACTTGTGCAATATCTAGCCTTATTAAGCTTTCTAGCTAACCCATGTAGCGAGTGTTAGGCCAATGACTCCCGATCCAGATGGCTCAGGGCACTAGGTGTAAAGACACCCTAACAGGCTTAATAACTCAAGTTAACTAGGCTTCAAGGCCAAATTAGCCACTCAGAGTTTAATTTCAATCATCCTCACCTTTTTACGCGAACACTCGCTGCTTGCCAGGCAAGAGGCCCGGTTACTCAGTGAGAAGACTTAAAATAAACTCATTATTTTAATTTATTTTATCTTTCTTTTTTTTTCTTTTTTTTTTCTTTTTTGATTAGGGTGTTCATCACACATATAACTTTAAATTATCTCAAAGATTATAAGTATTCATATTAGTTGTAAGTTTACATACCCCACTATTCATGTGCTTACGTGTAGGTGCTAAATCATCTTGTATCATGTTAGCAGAAGATAGGTGGGACGAAAACTCAAGCTAGAACTGCTATCATATTTCTTAACTCAAAGCTATTGTCAAAGCAATTCCTAGTTTGTACAGCCAAAAAGATTAGAGTTTGAGTTAAAAATTTGAAATCCCTTTTTTTTTTTAATTTTTTTTAGTTGCATAAAAATCAAAAATATTCTCACCCCCATACCTAAATCTAACATTGTCCTCAATGTTAAAGAAAATTTAAAGCAGTAAGAGGACAGAGGAGAAGGTACTTGATATGGGCGGATAAATTGGGGCAAAATACCCCCAAACCTGCATTCTTTTTTTTTTTTGAGAATATTTACATGTTGGGTTGCCTCCCAAGAGCGCTAAGTTTTATGTCTTCAGCCAGACAAAATGTAAATTCCCATTTTTTTTCAACCATTATCTAAGAATGGTTTTGGAAGAGTCCGAGGAAGAACAGTTGGCTGATGACGATCTATGCTCATGAGGGGAACAGAATTAGGGAGCGCATGCTCGACCCCTTCCTCGGAATGGGCAAGGTAAGCTTCTAAAGGGTCCTTATTATAAGTTTGTAAGAAAGTCTCCTGAACCAGACTTTCAATCATGTCAACTTCATTGATTTCTTTGTCGTCTGGTGGTTGTTTACTTATATTAAAGACATTAAGTTCGACTTTCATATTGCCAAAAGATAACTTCAGCATCCCATTCCGACAATTGATCACAGCATTCGCTGTGGCTAAGAAGGGTCTACCTAAAATTATAGGTGTGTGATTGTCTGGATGTATTACAGGTTCGGTCTCAAGGATAACGAAGTCCACAGGATAGTAAAACTCGTTTACCTTCACTATTACATCCTCTACAATCCCTTTGGGGTACTTCACCGTTCTATCTGCTAAGGAAAGGGTAATATTTGTGGGCTTTAATTTTTCCAAACCTAACTTTTGGTACACATAGTAGGGAAGTAGGTTCACACTGGCTCCTAAATCTAATAGGGCTCTCTGGATGATCGTCTCTCCTATTTTTATTTCAATGGTGGGGCAACCAGGATCTTTAAATTTCGAAGCAATCTGTTGTTGAATGAGAGATGAGGCTTGTGCAGCCATAACAGCTTGCCTAGGAATGCTGGTTTTTCTTTTAACTGTGGTAAGATCTTTCAAGAATTTTGTATAGGAGGGAATTTGTCTTATGGCATCGAGAAAAGGTATATTTATTTGAACAGTTTTAAAGACTTTCATTATTTCATCAAAGTTAGATTGTTTCTTTGAGTCCTGAAGTCTACTGGGAAAGGGAGCCTTGGGTGTGTATGTCTCTATTGGTTTCTCCTCTATTCCTTGTGTTTTCTGTTCTTGTGCCTTTTTCTGAGTGGGATTCGGTTCATGCTTTTCTTCTTTTTCTTGTATAGAAAGTTGAACCTTATTGTCCACTTGCTTGCCAGACCGTAAAGTAGTAATTGCTTGGACTTCATGGTTCTGGTTTCCATTAGAATCAATCTGATACTGACCTCTCTGACCTTGATTTTGTTGTCTACTAGGGTTAGGCACTGGTTGACTAGGTAGTTCACCTTTCTTCCTATCCCCTAGAGAGTTAGCTATTTGGCTCAGACTAACCTCAAGTTTTGCAATTGCTTGCGCATGGAATTGGTTAGTCTGGGCTTGGGCTGTATTGGTCTGTTGTTGTTGCTTGATAAAATCTTGTTGTTGTTTCATCATATTAGCCATCATGGTTTCTAATTGTGAAGGTTGCTGTGGGATAGGGGCATTATAAGGCGGTACAGATGGAACCAAAGGTTGGTTCATTTGTGGTGGACCTATCCTGGGGAAGTTGTTCTGAAAACCTGGTGGACCACCTTGATGCTGAATAGGTTCATTTTGCTTGTATGAGAAATTTGGGTGGAACCTATTATCAGGGTGGTAAACTGGGCTGAACGAGTTGGGAGTGGGCTTCTTAAAGGCACTATATGAATTTAGAGCATTTGCTTGCTCGGCCTTTATGGTGGGTAAACTAGGACAACACTCCACTAGATGCTCAGAACTATTACACAAGATACATAAACTTTGTAACTCATGATCCACTTTCATGATGGGATTTAACTCTTTATATGAACTTGAGTTAGTGGAAACAGTGAAAGCATCAAACTTTTTGCTTAAGTTGTTCATTCCAGTCACCAGATTGGACATGACATTTTTGAGTTCTGGGTCTGCTTTCATTTCATAATTACCTGGTTTTCTAGACCCAAACTCATCTCTATTTACTTCCTCACCATAGCTACTCCAATTTTGGGCGTTCTCGGCTAAGTCAACAAGAAATTCATAGGCTTGATCCGGGGTTTGGTTCATAAACCTACCCTTGTGCATGGACTCAATCATGTTTCTATGTGCCGGAGTTAGTCCTTTATAAAAGAAATGTACTAGATCAGCCTTGTCAAGCCCATGGTGCGGGCACTTGACTAACAGATCATGGAATCTTTCCCAAAGTTGGGAAAATTCCTCCTCAGATTTTCCTCTAAAAGTTCTGATGGCATCCTTAATTTTTTCAGTTTTTACCATGGGATAGAACTTAGCCATGAACTTCCTAGACAACTGTTCCCATGATGTGATGGAATTTGAAGCAAGGGAATACAGCCATGCAGCAGCACGATCCTCTAAAGTCATGGGAAATAACCTTAATTTAATACCCTCTTCATCTAAATTTTGATTTCTAAACGTTTGACAGATTGTCAAAAATTTGTTTAGATGAATGTAGGGTTGTTCACTCTCGAACCCATGAAACTTGGGTAACATGTTTATTGTTGCAGCCCGAATCTCGAATTGGGCTGCATTATTAATTGGTAATACTATGCAAGTAGGGGGACTAGCGGATGCGGGTGCAAACAATTCATTTAGGGTTCTAATGTGTTCACCCATTGTAGAGATCGACGGTTGGTTTACAGTTCACAGGTTGTGATAGTTCTTTCAATCTCAGGATCAAATGGGGTTAACTTATCCCTTAATGACCTTCTACCATGCATACATTTTCCACAACTTAATTAGATTCGACTCCTACAATGAACGAAATCCTAAAAGAAGAGAAGGGCTAGACACAGATGACCACAACCAACACCACACAACAATTTGACCCTATTAGTCTTAGAACTAAGTGAGGTTTAGTAGCTTCTTAAATCTAGTTGCACAGAGATGTATCAGGTTAAAAAGTTCCTGAAATTCTCTCCTAGATTAGACAGCTCCTAATCTCCCTTTCAGATTAAGCTTGAGCTTACCAGTTAAGCAATCCAGTAATCAGTGACCAGGAAAGTCCCGGGGTATGTGGTGGTGCCAGAAGGGATACACCGATACCACAATACCCGTAACAGTTCTCACTGTTGTAAAACTTTCCTAGACATCACCAATTACTAAATTCTCACTGGAGTGGCTTTCAGCCGCTTCTTTCCAAGAGCCTAATTGAGCTCGAAAACCCTAAGGCCAACGTCTAATTTGATTTTAATTTAATTTGGCTTAGGATAAGTATGCAATGTAGTGATTTTTGGGCTAAGGACAGGTAATGACTTCCTGACCTTATCTTTTTAGTGGGTTTTGCCCTTAAATTATTTTATGCAATGCTTGATGCAACAAATAATCAATAATTTTTTTTTAAAGTTTATGCAATGTCATTAGGTTGTATTGATTAAATGAGCAAGCAAAATATATTTTTTTTTACTTTTACTTTTTTTTTATTTTTATTATTTTTATTTTTTTTAATTTTTTTTTATTTTTTTTTTAGCAATAACTTGAATGTAAACTAAAACTAATCCTTATGCGTCACTCAATCTCCGAATGCCCGTGGAATAAGCTCTGGAGATTACTCCGTCAGGAGTCCCAATAGAGGTATGATAACCTCGGAAAATTGCGCCTTATCAATTACTAGCAAAAATAATATAGATTTTTTTTTTGAAATTTTTTTTAATAATTTTTTTAATAATTTTTTTTAATAATTTTTTTTTTGAATTTTATTTTTAATAATTTTTTTTAAATTTAAATTTAAATTTCAAATTTCGAATTTCAGAATTCAAATTTTGAATTTAAATTTTTGAATTTTTGAATCTTGAAATATTTTTTATATTTTTTTTTTGAATTTTTTTTTTCGAATTTCAAATTTCAGAATTTAATAACTACGAAATTATTAACTGAAAATAATCAAAATAATAAAAATAAAAACTTACTACCGGAGTGCGTTCACTCCGGGCATCCAAAATCCAATTTGATCTTCATGATCGTTCTTGCTTCTCGATTTGCCTCCCCGGCAACGGCGCCAAAATTTTGTTCGTCCTTTTTCTGTCTACCTAAAAATATGCTAGACATATCGTTGTTAGAACCGACGAACAAAAGTTAAATTTAATTATACTCTTATCTTTCCTACTCGAAGAATAGTGGTTGTAAGAGGTCGATCCACAGGGAGGCGATTGGAGTTGCATAAAAATTAGAACGTTCACTCGGATTTGAAATCGATTTTTGAATTATAAAAGAAAAAAAACATTATTTTGAGGATGTTGATATGATTTTCTAATTGAAACTAACTAAAGGGAAGAAAGAAAACTTGCAATTGAATTCTAATGTAGAGTAGGGGTCGATTCCTGAAGACATAATATAAATGAAAACTGCAGACCGAATATCGAAGAAAAATTTCAAAATTATCTTAAAACTAAGAATTCCAAAATGCATAACATGAATTGCAGAAATTAAATTGAAGCTTAAAACATAGATTGCATAAAAGATAAATGTATGGATTGCATAAAAGGAAAATTACAAAAATAAAATGAAGATTGGAAGCTTAATGCTTCCTCCTTCTACAAATAAAAGAAAAACAAGAAAATTGCATTTTCTTTCCCTCTCTCTCCCACGGTGGGCCTTCAACATAAAATATATATTTTTTTTATTTCTTTCTTCTTCCCAAGAACAGAGCAATGCTCTGTTTCTTGGCCTCCACCCCGCACCTCCTCCAAGCTCTCCTCTCCCCCCCTCTTCTTATAGCCCCTTGGAGACACGTTGAAGACGCTGGGAAGCACGGTGATCACGGACGGGAAATGGGGCATCCCGACTGGCCGCGTGATCCTTGGCGTGATGCGGAATGGCAAATTGCAGACCGATGGGGCGGAGGGCATCAATCCGTGGGAGATGGCTAGATCACGGCTTGGAGCTTTTGATGCGGCTCGGACGCAGTGCTGGGATGGATCACTGGGCGGAAGAAATGGCGGAGGTGGGGGTCTTGAATCCGGAATGGAGCTGCGGCTTGCTGATTTGGGAAGGAGCTGGGATCACTGGAGGAGCCGGGAGCGTGATCGATGGGAGGAAGAAACTGAAATCGGAAGGGAGGAGCGCGGAAGAATGGCTGGAACGGTGCGGGATCCGTGGGGGGGTTGCCGTGGGATGATGCTGGATCACGGTGCTGCTGAGATGTTGTGGGATGAGCTGGGGAACTGCGGATCATTTGGAGGCTGCCGCGGGATGATGGTTGGCTTCACGGAAGGGTGATCGACGGAGGAGGTGCTGGGAGTGACGCGGGATCACCGGATTGGAAGGAGCTGGGGATGCGGTGGATGCTGGGAATCCGGAATGGCTTGAGACGCGGACGGGCTGGCTGCTGGGATTTTGATGGCGTGAAGAAGGAGATCACGGCTTGATGGGCGTTGGGAGATCCCTGGGAAGTCGCCGCGGATGCTTCACATGCATGGGAGCTTGATCCGATCACGAGATGGACGGCTGTGATGACGGTGTGATCCGTGGAATGCTAGGAGGACTCCTTGACGATGCGGATGGAGTGGATTTATTTGGGATGTTGATCTGATGGATGGCGCAGGATTTCATGCTTGCATGGCAGCTGGGGAATTTGTTGAGCTCGAGCTGCCGGGCATTTGGGCTCAAACCCAATGTTATTGGGTCTCTTGGACTCCTTGCACGCAAACACAAATACAATGTTAATTCATTAATTTTATCATTAAAAATTAACTATAATACTAATTAAGGTGGTACGATGATTGCACTTTTGTGCTCTCATCACTCGCGTCGTGGGCTCATGATAGGGCCGCACGATCCGATGGGGCGTTTCGGCGTCCGAAGCGCTAGCCCTAATTAGATGCGTCGCTTTGTCTTTTGGACCGACACGCGTCGCCATCTAAACCGGATGCAGCATTTTTCTCGCTGATCCGGGCCGTTGGGGAGGTCTATTTAAACTCTCCCCTGGCCCTCTATCCTCTTTCTATTGCCTTCTGCTTCCAGCTTTTTATTCTTCCAGTTTTCCTCAGACCGAAGTCCCTTTTCTCCGGCGTCTTCCCCAGGTTCCCCTCCTCTTTTGATTTCTTTTTCTCTTGCAATGGGTTCTGTCCCTAGCGAAGTTGAGTCCACCATGAGTGTCCTGGAGGTCGAGATGACCGAAGAGTGGTTCTTCCCTCTTCACGGGTTCCGTTTGGAGCCCGCCAGGCGGAGGGATCGGATAACCGATCCTCCGATAGGCCGGATCGGAGTGCATCTGGAGTCGCTCTGGGCCGGCCTCCGATTTCCTCTTCACGGCTTTGTGAATGAGCTGCTAACGACGTGCCAGTTGGTCCCGGCGCAGCTTACTCCGAACGCCTGGAGGACGGTGGTCGGTTTTCTGTCCCTGTGTTTACTGCAGGGGATTCCGACCTCTGTCAACGTCTTCCGGCGACTTTTTATCTTTAAGTCGAATCCGGGAGACGGAGAGTGGCTGTACATCGCCCTTCGGGTGGGTCGGCCACTTTTTCATGGCGCCCCCTCATCCATTCATGGCTGGAAGGAGAAATTCTTCTTCCTTGGTTCTGCACAGTCCTGGGGGTTTGACCCTAGGTGGGGACCGGCTCAGCTCAAGGCCATCAACAAACCCCCCAGACTTTCTCAGCGTGAGCAGGGGATCTTCGACGCCGTCCGCAGCCTCGGGAACGGCATCTTACTGAACGGCCTCATATGTGAGGACGCTTTGGTAAACGTGGGCTTGAGCTCGGCGCGTCCCCATGGTAAGGATAATTTCAAGGTGTATTTATTTCCTTAGTGTTCTAATGTTCTAATCCTTTTTGCCTTTGCAGATATCGCAAAGATGGTGACGAAAAGTGAAGTCCTCTATGCCCGCTTCCAAAAGAGGGCAGCCGAGCTCTCGGGCGAGCCGACCGAGCCGAGAAAAAAGCAAAAGGTCTCGGCGACCTCCAAGGCCCCAGCGACAGCAGTGACCGAGGAGGGTCCTTCTCGGCCCGCTCACTCCGAGGCGGGTCCTTCTTGCCCCGCTCGCTCCGAGGCGGGTCCTTCTCAGCCCGCGCGCCCCGAAGCTGGTCGGAGGGAGGGCGCGGATTCCGGGGGCTCGGGCTCCAGAGGAGCCTCGATGGCGCCCCTATGTCCGGCGCCCTTGGCGCAGATTCCTGGTCGGCAGGACGCTCCAGTTGCCGACCAGGGGAGGAGTTCAGCGGGTCCCGTGCTTGCACGCCCAGCTATAGTTGTGCGGCGGTCTGATCGTCCGTTCGTCCGACCCCAGCCCCCTAGCTCCGAGCCGGGGAGCAGTCAGGGAGCCTCGGGGTCGGCTCTACCTAGGCCAGCCGATGCTGGCCTTCCAGGCCCATCGGGCTCGGGGGGACGGGTGCCCCTTGCACCCACCTGGTCGGTGTTCGAGGGTGATTCAGCCCTCGAAAACCCTCGAGTAGCGCTGGAGATATTCCGGGTCGCGCTGCTCCCAACCGACCGGGCAATGATGCAGTCCATGAGCTATAATGCTTTCATGAACTATACCCGCTGCAACGCCGTCCGGGTAAGTAAAATTTTCCACCTGTGTAATCTGTATAGATTTTTTATTTATGGTGTCTTATGTTTTCCTTTTCGTCTCTTTTACAGCATTTGCACGAGACGGAGATGCTGATGCACCTTGTTCAAGAATACCGGGAGAAGGCCCGGAGGTGCCAGCACGGGTACGACGAGGCCCAGACGAGGTACACGGCCGCCGAGGCGAAGTACCAGGCCTCCGAAGCGAAGTACCAGGCCTCTGAGGCCGAACGACAGGTGCTCCAAGAAAAGGTCGGAGCATCTGAGGGAAGGATTCGAGCTCTTACCGCCGAGCTCGATGAGGAAAAGGGCGCGCATGCGTTGGCGAGGTCCGAGCTGCGCGCCGCTGAGGCTCGATTGGCCGAAGTCGAGCAAGCGCTGGCCTCCCGCGAGCAGGAGGTGGAGAATGCCTGCCTCCGACATTCAGAGCTTGAGCGGGGAATAAAAACCCTCGAGAAGAAGGCCACCTACCACGAGGCTCGGGAGCTCGAGGCTCGGGAGCAAGCTCAGAGCGCGGTGGCGCTCTTTCGCGAATCGGCGGAGTTCCGCGACCTCCTAGAAGAGGAGGGCGTGAACGGGCTAATCCAAGGCTTCCGGGACTTCCGTAACCAGTTGCGGCGGCTTCTCCCGGATTTTGATGTGAACCTGCTCCAACCGGGAGCAGGGGTCGAAAGGCCGGATGCGGAGGCAGAGACTCCGGAGGCCGAGGCGACCGAAGCCGCCCCCGAGGCTACTCCCATTGCTGCCGAGGCCGAGGAGGTCCCGACTGCTGAGCCCGCCGCTCCCGACACTGCCGAAGCCGAAGTGGTCGGGAGCGGGCCTTAGTGTAATTTTTGTTTCGTTTTGTAAAGTCGGGATGGCCTCCCTTACTTGTAAGGGCCAAACCCGAATTTTGTACTTAGCCTACGGGCCTTTTTGAAATGAATATACATTTCTTTTTTGGAAACTCGTCTGTCGTAGTCCTAGTTTTCCTACTCGGATCCGCTTTAGGTTCCGAGGATATGGGCTCTAGGGCCTCAGCTTTTTCCGCCACAGGGTTTGAGTTTGAGTTTAGCTTGCCGAGCTCCATTGCTCGGTCCTTCAATCAGTGGTATAGCAACGCTTGTGCTTATACCAAGGATTTGGGCTCGGAGAGTTTTTCCGAGCCTAGTCCAGGACTCGACCGAGCCCTAAGGCGGTCATCAGGACTTGAACTTCAGCGAAGTTAGCGAGTTTCGATCCTCGCGTTGCCGGGGCGGACCAGATTCGTTTCCAACGAATGGGTCGAATGCCCGTCAGCTCGTGACGGGGATTCGCCGGACTTAGCATAATATTGTGCTGGTGTCATGAGCACTTCTTCGCCGAGGCGATCGAAGGCGCTCTTCTGCTCGGTGTCCATTCTTGGAGGACATCGGCAGGGAGAAATCCGAGAACAGAATAGATAATGTAGAAACAATAAATAAATGGGTACCTTGTACCGTGTGCGTCCTTGCGCCGAGGCGACTGAAGACGCTTCTCTGCTCGGACTCCGTTCTTTGGGGACGTCGGCAGAGAAATCCAAAAATAGAAGAGCGGGCTGAGCTCGTTGGCTGAAGACGATGGAGCACGAGCCGAGCTCGTCCGGTCAGAGAGGACCGCTACTCATCTCGATGTCTCGAGCATCCCTATAGCCGGGGCATCCCGACGTCTCGGGGCATCCTGACCGTGGTCAGGGTAGGAGCACGAGCCGAGCTCGTCCGGTCAGAGAGGACCGCTAACTCATAGCCGATGGAGCACGAGCCGAGCTCGTCCGGTCAGAGAGGACCGCTAACTCATATCCCGACGTCTCGGGCGTCCCTATAGCTAGGGCATCCCGACGTCTCCGGGCATCCCGACGGATCGGGGCATCCCGACGTCTCGGGGCATCCTGACCGTGGTCAGGGTAGGAGCACGAGCCGAGCTCGTCCGGTCAGAGAGGACCGCTAACTCATAGCCGATGGAGCACAAGCCGAGCTCGTCCGGTCAGAGAGGACGCTAACTCATAGCCGATGGAGCACGAGCCGAGCTCGTCCGGTCAGAGAGGACCGCTAACTCATATCCCGACGTCTCGGGCCATCCCGACGGATCGGGGCATCCCGTTGTGGCAGGGCATCCCAATATATTGGGGCATCCTGACGTCTCAGGGTAGGAGCACGAGCCGAGCTCGTCTGGTCAGAGAGGACCGCTAACTCATAGCCGATGGAGCACGAGCCGAGCTCGTCCGGTCAGAGAGGACCGCTAACTCATAGCCGATGGAGCACGAGCCGAGCTCGTCCGGTCAGAGAGGACCGCTAACTCATAGCCGATGGAGCACGAGCCGAGCTCGTCCGGTCAGAGAGGACCGCTAACTCATATCCCGACGTCTTGGGCCATCCCGATGAATCGGGGCATCCCGTTGTGGCAGGGCATCCCGTTGTGGCAGGGCATCCCGACCGTGGTCAGGATAGGAGAAATAAACCTGACACCATGAGATAATCAGGAGAATCGGTGAGCTCAAAATGAGTATGCGATCATAAGTTTGTTATGAAATGGAATTCATAAAATAAAATTCAATAATTGAATAATGGGGAACCCCTTAGGGTTCTACTGATGGTACACGCGGAGATTTTCAGAACTCCAGCTCCGCGGAATGAGAGTCCCATCTAGAGACTCTAGCTGATAAGTCCCGAGTCGGCGGATGCGCGTGACTCGGTATGGTCCTTCCCAGTTTGGGGCCAGCTTCCCTTGCTCAGTTGGTCGGGAGACTTCAGCTCTCCTGAGGACAAGGTCTTCTGGTCTGAAAGATTTGATTTTGACCCTGGCGTTGTAGTACTGAGCTGTCTTTTGCTGGTACCTCGCCATACGAACTCGGGCGGCCTCCCTTGTTTCCTCGATCAAGTCGAGGTTGCTTCTGAGCTGCGAAGAGTTGGAGCCGGCATCATGATGCTCGACTCTTGGAGAGGGAAGCCCAACTTCCAGTGGGATGACGGCCTCCGTTCCATATGTTAGGTTGAAGGGAGTCTCACCGGTGGGGACACGGAACGTGGTCCGGTAAGCCCACAGGACATTATATAGGTCTTCGACCCATTGTCCTTTGGATTTGTCGAGCCTGGCTTTGAGACCCTGCAAAATAGTACGATTTGTTACCTCGGTTTCTCCATTCGTTTGAGGATGCGCGACCGAGGTGAAGCGGTGGTCAATGCCAAGCTCGGAGCAGAACTCTCTGAAGTGAATGTTGTCGAATTGGCGACCGTTGTCAGAGATGAGGATGCGGGGAAGCCCGAATCTGCAGATAATGGACTTCCAAACAAAATCCCGCATCTTCTGCTCGGTGATCCGGGCAAGGGGCTCGGCTTCCACCCACTTGGTGAAGTAGTCGATGGAGACGACCAGAAATTTTCTTTGCCCGGTGGCCAGTGAAAATGGCCCTAGGATGTCAATTCCCCACTGGGCAAAGGGCCAAGGGGAGCTGATAGAAGTCAAAGGAGCCGAAGGCCGGCGCTGAACATTGGCGTTCCTTTGGCACCGGTCACATCTTTGGACGAAGTCCATAGCATCCTTCTGGAGTGTTGGCCAATAATATCCTTGGCGCAGAATTTTATGGGCCAATGCTCGCCCTCCCAAATGGTTCCCGCAAATCCCTTCGTGGACTTCGCGTAGGGCATAATCAGCCTCCGTTGGGCGGAGGCATCTGAGGAGGGGAGAGGTGAAGGATCTCCGATAGAGCTTTCCCTCGTACAATATGTACCGGGTAGCGAGGCGTTTGATCCGGCGAGCCTCTTGTTCGTCGGTGGGGAGGACTTCGTCTTGCAGGTAGCCGATGAGTTCGTCCATCCAGCTTGGCTCGAACTCAGTGCAGAGGGTCTGCTCGGGCTCATCTGTACTAGGCCTTTGGAGATACTCCAGTACTGCCTCCTTGGGAAGCTCGCTCATGCGAGAGGACGCCAGCTTTGATAGCTGGTCGGCCCTGAGGTTCTCCGACCTGGCAACATGTTGAATGTGAAAAGAGTCCAGGGTCGAGGCGAGATCCCGTACCTTCTGAAGATACTTCTGCATGGTTGGGTCTCTGGCTTCGAAGTCGCCCACAATTTGGTTGACGACGAGCTGAGAATCACTGAAGGCCTTCAAGTCCTTCACTCCTAGCTCTTTGGCTAGCTTGAGCCCGGCGACGAGCGCTTCGTACTCCGCCATATTATTGGAAGCAGGAAACTCGAGGCGCAAGGCTTGCTCGGCGACCACCCCTTCCGGGCTGGTGAGGATGAGCCCTGCTCCGCTACCCCCCGAGTTTGAAGAGCCATCGACATGCAGAGTCCATGTCGGTCTGGGTCGGTACTCGATGTCGAATTTCTCGAGCTCGATGGCCCATTTGGCGATCCGTCCCGCACGATCTGATTTCTGCAGGATCTGCTTGACCGGCTGGTTGGTCAGCACAGCCACTGTGTGGGCTTGGAAGTAGGGTCGGAGCCTCCGAGCTGAGATGACCAGGGCATAGGCAGTCTTCTCAAGCTTGGTGTATCGGGTCTCGGCGTCCCTCAAGACCCGGCTGGTGTAGTATACTGGCTTCTGAAGTTTGCCCTCCTCTCGGACCAGGACCGAGCTTACTGCCACAGGGGAGACGGCCAGATACAGGTAGAGAAGCTCGCCCTGGTGAGGCTTTGTGAGCAGGGGAGGGGAAGCCAGGAGGTGCTTGAGCTCTTCAAAAGATTGCTGGCACTTGTCCGACCACAAAAAATTCTTCAGCTTCTTGAGGGCTGCGAAGAATGGAAGGCAGCGCTCAGCCGAGCGGGAGATGAATCTCCCGAGAGCTGCAACTCGGCCTGTGAGCTGTTGTACCTCCTTGACCGTCCTGGAAGGCGTCATCTCTTGGAGAGCCCGGATCTTCTCTGGATTGGCCTCAATTCCTCGTTGTGTAATGATGAAGCCGAGGAATTTGCCGGAGGTGACCCCGAATGCACATTTGGCTGGATTGAGCTTCATCTGGTATTTTCGGAGCGTGGAGAATGCTTCATTGAGGTCGGCTACATGATCTTGTGCCACCTTGCTTTTTACCAGCATATCGTCCACATAGACCTCCATATTCCGGCCTATCTGGTCTTTGAAGATCCGGCTGACCAGCCTTTGATAAGTTGCCCCGGCATTTTTCAAGCCGAATGGCATCACCTTGTAGCAGTAAGTTCCTCCGTCGGTGATGAAGGCGGTCTTTTCCTCGTCTTCCGGCGCCATGCGGATCTGGTTGTATCCGGAGAAGGCGTCCATGAATGCCAGCAGCTCGTGACCCGAGGTGGAGTCTACGAGCTGATCGATGCTGGGGAGTGGAAAGCTGTCCTTTGGGCAGGCTTTATTCAGGTCGGTGTAGTCCACACACATACGCCACTTCCCGTTGGCCTTCTTGACGAGGACCACATTGGCGAGCCACTCCGGGTAGGCTATCTCCCGGATGAAGCCAGCTCCAAGGAGCTTACTGACCTCCTCGGCTGCTGCTCGCTGGCGCTCAGGGGCGGCGTGTTAGCCACCTCAGCCCGCCAAGCCAAATTTCTGCAAGTTTGGCCGAGGCCAACCTCGGCCAAGAGCAACGCCCGGGCCAAATCCACTGCTTGGAAGTCTGCCCAAGCAGTGGACAGCACCTTCAGCCTTCGGCGCAGGCCATTCCCAGCGCCCGCGCGAGGTTCTGCGCCCCTAGCAGCAGCGCGCGGCCCACCGCACGCCCAGCCGGCCTCAGCCACGCACGGCCAACCGCGCGCCCAGGCGCAGCCAGCAGCACCAGCGCCAGCCAGCGCGCACACCCGCGCGCACGTCCAGCCGGCCACCTGCACACGGCCGCCAGCCCGCGCGCGCCCCTGCGCGCCCGCCCGCGCACCAGACTGCGCACGGCCCCCAGGCCGCGCACCCGGCCCCGCGCCCTGCGCCCGCGCCCGCCCGGCGCGCCCAGTGTCCCGCGCCCGCGCCCGCCCGGCGCGCCCAGCAGCCTGCACCCGCGCCCATCTGGCGCGCCCGAACCTCGCCAGACCAGGAGACGGCCAGTACTCAGCAAGGCACCGCGCACGGTCAACCAGGAACCGCGCACACCAGAAGACACTTGGCAGCCATCCGCCGACCATGCGCCCAGCCAAAGAAGGAAGGCAGCAGCCAGCCCGACCCCGCGCGCACCAACAGACACATGGCAAGCATCGGCCGACCAAGCGCCCAGCCAAAAGAGGAAAGCCACGGTCAGCCCGAGCCCGCGCGCGGCCAAGGACACATGGCAGCCATCAGCCGGCCAGGCGCCCGGCCAAGGAAGGAAGGAAACGGTCAGCCCCGCATCGCGCGCACCAAAGGCCAAGTGGCAGCCATCAACACCCAAGCGCAAACAAGGAAAGCCATCAGCAGTTTGCGCAGCCAAGGCCAACCGCCAGAAACACTTGGCAGGCTGCCAAGCATCAGCGCCGAGGCAAACCAGGAAACCGCACGCAAAGAATCCGTGGAGGAGCTTCTAGGCTCTTCCATGGCCAAACGACCAAGGCTGACACGGGCGGCCAGGATGCATCAGGCCGCCAGATGAGTGCGCGTCAAGAGGACACGCCAGCAATCCAAAGGAAGCTCGAGCCAAAGGCAGCAAGGCATGGCAAACCAGGAAGCAAGCTCGGCACAGCAGGAAACCCAGCCCAGCCGCCCGGCGCAGCAACCAAATCTGGCTGCGCACGGGCAGATGGCAGCCACAGCAAGTGCCACGCACAGAAGCCACGCCAACAGCAAATCCCGAGCGCCCAACCACCTGCAGCACATGGCCGAACCAAGGGCCAAGATTGACCAGGCCATTGCGGCCGAATTAAGAGTCCTTTCATTAGGGTTTTAGTCCAAAATAAGCCAAGGCCGTCGGCCATTAAAAGGAGCCATTAGGGCCCTTAGGCATGCATCTCTTAGAACATTGTTTTTCCACCATTGTGTCAAGGGTTGTATCCCTTTCTTTTGTCGGCCGAAAGGCTTGGGACTAGGGTGGGGAACATCAGCCCCCGTAGATTGTTCTTAGGTAGTGCAAGGTCCCTTCCCGACCTTTGCCAAGTCCTTTTTGTAATCCGTTGTTTAGTGGAATGAAATCACCTTTCTTCCAACATTGAGCCCCACCTTGATTTCTTCCCAACGCCGGCAGCCCGAAGGCAAGCATACGGCGTGGATTCCACGGCAACAAGAAGGAGGAAGATACCCACAGCAAGTCGGTCCCAAGGCAAACTGCCAACATCAAACATCAACCTTAGTCGCTTGGGCCGGGGATCGGGACCGCAACCCCCGGGTCGCCAACACTGGTGCTTTCATTGAGAAGTTCTACATCGGAGATCGTCGGGTAATCGGCTTCAGTCCAAATCCACGGAAGGACGATCTCAAGGGTATCTTCTAACTTTTCAGATCTACATACCTTCTTGTTTACATCTTGAGATCTGAAAATCAGATTTTAAATACCTTGTAATAGCATTAAAAAATCTGATTGTGAGGGGTTGTTTCATGGAGTCAGATAGGGAGTCCTTTAGCCCCCAAAGGCTCTTTGAGACCATAGAGAACCACAACACCGAGATGAGTCGGGTGTTAGAACATCTAGTGACCTCCTTAGCCACCATAAGAAGAGAGAGTAATGCAAACATAGAGAGGCTTGAGAGGAGGTTTGCAGAAAAAAATCAAGAGGATGAAAGAGAAAGAAAAAACCGAGAGGAAAGAAGAAGAGGAAATAGGGATGCATGTGGAGAATCCCTAGATGATAGATGGGCCGGTGGCATCCACATGGAGGATCGGCCAAGGAGCATGGAAAGACCCATGAGTGAACCCTTAGGTAGTCCCCATTCTTGTAGGCCTTATGGCCAACATGTGCATGAAGGAAGGAGAAGGGATGAACGGGTGAACCATGAAGGGTTTGAAAGGGGGTTCGGACCACATGAAAGAGGGATTAGAAAGCCCAAGATAGAATTTCCAACCTTCGGTGGAGGGGACCCTTATGAATGGCTCGACAAAGTCGAGCAATACTTCCATGTCTACGAGACCCCTAGAGAAGAGAAGGTGACCTTGGCAAGCTATCATCTTGAAGGAAGGGCCAATAGATGGTGGCGGTGGCTAAGGAACATATATGAGAAGGAGGGAAATTATTTGGGGTGGACGGCCTTCGTGCAAGAATTCATGAACCAATGGGGGCCTTCACCTACCATCAATCACCATGGCCAATTGGCCAAACTCAAGCAAGAGGGCAAAGTCCAAGTCTACATCGACGAGTTCCGACAACTTCAAACTATGGTTGAAGGATGGTCGGAAGAGGCACTACTTGGCACTTTCGTGGACGGGCTCAAACCTTGGTTATCCAAGGAGATCAAATTGAAGCAACCTACCCATCTTCAAGAGGCGATGCGGATGGCGGAGATCCTTGACCAAGCCAACATCCTAGACCGGCGGACCAAGGATAGTACCAACCGCAACTTGCAGCCAACCAAAGTGCAGCCGGCAGCAAGCTCTTCCAAGCCCCATTCAGCCGCTGCATCAACCTCCAAACAGCAACCATCCCATGTGAAGAAGCTCAGCCGAGAGGAGGTTCAAGAGTACATCAAGAAGGGCTTGTGCTTCAAGTGCGGCGCCAAGTGGGAGAAGGGCCATCGCTGCAACCCGGGACAGTCCTATGTGCTGAAAATCGACAGCGGCAGCGAGGAGGAAGTTGATGATGCCTCAACCTACAGCACTTCGGATGAGGAGGACTCCACCGAGGATCAGCCCACCAGCCCCTTGCCAAAAGATGCTGAGCTCTCCCTCCATGCACTCACCGGCATTCAAAGACCATCAACCATGAGGATGACGGCATGGATCGGCAAGCATGAAGTCTCTTTGCTCGTTGACAACAGTTCGTCCCACAATTTCATCAACCCGGGAGCCTTGCAGCGAGTGGGACTCAAGGGAGCAGCAACCGAGCCGTTCGAGGTCAAGGTAGCAAGCGGCGAGCGGCTCAAATGTCAGCAAATTGTCAAGGACGTGCGACTCAACATCCAAGGGGTAAGGATTTCTGCAGACTTACATGTACTACAACTTGTAGGTTTGGACGTCGTCCTTGGCAACGCATGGCTCCGAGGCATTGGTAAAGTAGTCACCGACTACAATACCATGACTATGGAGTTCCGGATCAATGGAAGGAAGAAGATGTGGACAGCACTTAACCACAAAGAAGCCCTACCATGCGAAGCCAACATGATCGAGCGCCTATGCCGGGGAGGTGCACTTTGCTTCGCTGTTGTGATGACCAACCATGGAGTGGCTGCGGAGGGACCTCAACCGCAGCCAAAGGATGAACTCAAGGGCCTCCCACCGCAAGTACAAGAGTTGCTTGCAGCACATCAGGGGGTCCTAGCCATGCCGACCGCACTCCCTCCCAAGCGCGCCTTCGACCATTCCATCCGGCTCAAGGAAGAAGGCAAGCCAATCAACGTACCTCCTTATAGGTACGCGCACTTCCAAAAGGGAGAGATTGAAAGGCAGGTTGAAGAGATGTTGAAACAGGGAATCATCCAACCGAGCACCAGCCCATTCTCCTCGCCGGTTTTGCTAGTGAAAAAGAAAGATGGGTCTTGGAGGTTCTGCACCGATTACAGGGCCTTGAACGAGGCCACCATCAAAGATAGATTCCCCATTCCAACCGTGGACGAGATGCTTGATGAGCTCCACGGTGCGAAGTACTTCACCAAACTTGATCTTCGGTCCGGCTACCATCAAATTCGGATGCGCGACGAGGATGTCCACAAGACCGCATTCCGCACTCATTCCGGACACTACGAGTACTTGGTCATGCCCTTCGGACTTTGCAATGCTCCATCAACATTCCAAGCAGCCATGAACCAGGTATTCAAGCCGCATCTCAGAAAATTTATAATTGTCTTCTTCGATGACATTTTGATCTACTCCAAAACCCTAGAAGAGCATATGCGGCATCTAGACTTAGTTTTGCACACTTTGGAGGAACATCATTTCTTTATCAAACCCTCCAAATGTGCCTTTGTACAAACTGAGCTAGATTACCTTGGGCACGTGGTATCCGGGGACGGTGTACGGGTTGACACCCGAAAAGTGGAGGCCATGACAGATTGGCCATTGCCCAAGGACATTTCAGCCTTGAGGGGATTCTTAGGGCTCACAGGCTACTACCGGCGCTTCGTCAAAGGATATGGCCTCATCGCCAAACCCCTCACGGCCATGTTGAAGAAGGATGGATTTGCATGGACACCAGCCGCACGCCAAGCATTCGAAGACCTCAAAAGAGCCATGACACAGACACCAGTGCTTGCATTACCGGACTTCAACACACCATTCCAAGTCTTCACCGACGCGAGCAATGAAGGAATCGGAGCGGTGTTAGCTCAAAACAAGCGGCCCATAGCCTTCATCTCCAAAGAACTCGGGCCACAAAAGAAAGCTTGGAGCACTTATGCACGGGAGCTTCTCGCAGTGGTACATGCGGTCAAGGTTTGGAGGCCTTACCTACTCGGGCGGCGCTTCACCATCATCACCGACCAACAAGCTCTCCGACATCTCCTTCAACAGAAAATCGTGACCCCGGATCAACAAAAGTTCCTGGTAAAGTTACTTGGCTTTGAATATGATATAATCTATCAACCAGGGAAGGAAAACAAGGTGGCCGACGCTCTCTCACGAAAGGATGGAAGTCCAATGCTCGAAGACACCCTTGAGGACAAGGGTACTCTCCAAGGGGGGGGGGGAATGTTAGCCACCTCAGCCCGCCAAGCCAAATTTCTGCAAGTTTGTCCGAGGCCAACCTCGGCCAAGAGCTTCGCCCGGGCCAAATCCACTGCTTGGAAGTCTGCCCAAGCAGTGGACAGCACCTTCAGCCTTCGGCGCAGCCCCGCGCAGGCCATTCCCAGCGCCCGCGCGAGGTTCTGCGCCCCCAGCAGCAGCGCGCGGCCCACCGCACGCCCAGCCGGCCTCAGCCACGCACGGCCAACCGCGCGCCCAGGCGCAGCCAGCAGCACCAGCGCCAGCCAGCGCGCACACCCGCGCGCACGTCCAGTCGGCCACCTGCACACGGCCGCCAGCCCGCGCGCGCCCCTGCGCGCCCGCCCGTGCACCAGACTGCGCACGGCCCCCAGGCCGCGCACCTGGCCCCGCGCCCTGCGCCCGCGCCCGCCCGGCGCGCCCAGTGTCCCGCGCCCACGCCCGCCCGGCGCGCCCAGCAGCCTGCACCCGCGCCCATCTGGCGCGCCCGAACCTCGCCAGACCAGGAGACGGCCAGTACTCAGCAAGGCCGCCTCCCCGCCTCTCGCCAGCAGCTGGCGCCCGCGCAACAGTGGGTTGCGCGCACGCCAGACATGGGCATGATCACGAGCGGCAGCCAAGGGCACCAGCCCGTGCGTGCGGCCATGGGCGCGCACGCATCAGGAGAAGCAACCAGCCCAAGGCACGGCCAGACCGACATTCGGCCGAGCGCACCACAGCCAAATCAGCCCAAGGGCAGCGCACGGGTTCAGCTCGACCAAAGACACAGCCAAGCAGCCGAGCCCGCCAGCATTGGGTCCGGACCAGCCAGCGCACGAGCGCCCGAGTGCCAAGGATGGAAAGCCACGGTCAACCAGGAACCGCGCACACCAGAAGACACTTGGCAGCCATCCGCCGACCATGCGCCCAGCCAAAGAAGGAAGGCAGCAGCCAGCCCGACCCCGCGCGCACCAACAGACACATGGCAAGCATCGGCCGACCAAGCGCCCAGCCTAAAGAGGAAAGCCACGGTCAGCCCGAGCCCGCGCGCGGCCAAGGACACATGGCAGCCATCAGCCGGCCAGGCGCCCGGCCAAGGAAGGAAGGAAACGGTCAGCCCCGCATCGCGCGCACCAAAGGCCAAGTGGCAGCCATCAACACCCAAGCGCAAACAAGGAAAGCCATCAGCAGTTTGCGCCCAGCCAAGGCCAACCGCCAGAAACACTTGGCAGGCTGCCAAGCATCAGCGCCGAGGCAAACCAGGAAACCGCACGCAAAGAATCCGTGGAGGAGCTTCTAGGCTCTTCCATGGCCAAACGACCAAGGCTGACACGGGCGGCCAGGATGCATCAGGCCGCCAGATGAGCGCGCGTCAAGAGGACACGCCAGCAATCCAAAGGAAGCTCGAGCCAAAGGCAGCAAGGCATGGCAAACCAGGAAGCAAGCTCGGCACAGCAGGAAACCCAGCCCAGCCGCCCGGCGCAGCAACCAAATCTGGCTGCGCACGGGCAGATGGCAGCCACAGCAAGTGCCACGCACAGAAGCCACGCCAACAGCAAATCCCGAGCGCCCAACCACCTGCAGCACATGGCCGAACCAAGGGCCAAGATTGACCAGGCCATTGCGGCCGAATTAGGAGTCCTTTCATTAGGGTTTTAGTCCAAAATAAGCCAAGGCCGTCGGCCATTAAAAGGAGCCATTAGGGCCCTTAGGCATGCATCTCTTAGAACATTGTTTTTCCACCATTGTGTCAAGGGTTGTATCCCTTTCTTTTGTCGGCCGAAAGGCTTGGGACTAGGGTGGGGAACATCAGCCCCCCTAGATTGTTCTTAGGTAGTGCAAGGTCCCTTCCCGACCTTTGCCAAGTCCTTTTTGTAATCCGTTGTTTAGTGGAATGAAATCACCTTTCTTCCAACATTGAGCCCCACCTTGATTTCTTCCCAACGCCGGCAGCCCGAAGGCAAGCATACGGCGTGGATTCCACGGCAACAAGAAGGAGGAAGATACCCACAGCAAGTCGGTCCCAAGGCAAACCGCCAACATCAAACATCAACCTTAGTCGCTTGGGCCGGGGATCGAGACCGCAACCCCCGGGTCGCCAACACGGCGCCTCGCTTCTTCTGCCGCATAGGCTTGCTGGTTGGCTTTACTTGGAGCCGGTGGACCATGACCTCTGGATCTATCCCCGGCATGTCTGCAGGCGACCATGCGAAGACATCCATGTTATCTCGCAGGAAATTGACGAGACGACTCCTCTCGTGCTCATCGAGGCCAGAGCCGACCTGCACGGTTAGCTCAGGAAAGCTCTCTCGTAAGGGAACTTGGATTAGTAACTCACCAGGCTGTACCCGCTCTTTCTGAGGGTCGACCCGTGCCTCCATGACCTCAATTGAGGGCTGGTCAGTCGCTGGGGCAGGCACCTCGGCGGGTCGCTTTGCCTCGTGGGTCGCCAGGTAGCATCTCCTTGCCACCATTTGGTCCCCTCGGACTTCGCCGACCCCCTGGCTGGTGGGGAATCGCATGAGCAGGTGATGAGTGGAGACCACCGCTCGGAGGGCGTTGAGGCCTGGCCTTCCGAGGATGGCATTATAGACCGAGGGAAGGCGTATCACGAGGAAGTTCATCCCCACGGTACTTTCACGGGGGGCGAGCCCGGCTGTGACCAAAAGGTCGATCTCGCCCTCTACTGGGACTGAATCCCCAGTGAACCCAACCAACGGAGCATTCATCCTCCGCAGCTGTTCTTTGGTCATCCCCATTTTACAATATGCATCAAAGTACAAAACATTCGCCGAGCTTCCATTATCAACTAAGATGCGTTTTACATCAAATCTATTTATGATCATGGAGATGACCACGGCATCATCATGGGGGGTTTCGACCCCCTCTAGATCATCGTCTGAAAAGGAGATAGCCTCGGAGGCGCGCAGGCGTTTCGGGGAGGTTTCTTCCCCTGAAGCTCCTCCTGCCGAGGCCCCGCCTCGGATGGTGTTGATGATGCCAGCGATGGGCCTGTTGGCATTTGAACCTTCAGGCTGCGCGGCTCTTTCGGCTGGCTGCTTTTCTTCACGCCGGCCTTGCACAAACCGATCGAGCACCCCTCGGCGGATGAGTGCTTCGATCTCATTTCGGAGCTGGTAACACTCCTCGGTATCATGGCCTTTATCCCGATGGAAACGGCAATACTTCCGGTTGTCACGCCGGGTTCGGGTGTCTGGTTTCGGAGGTGGGAGCCGGATGCGATCCCGACTCTCGATCTCCATGAGGATTTCAGCCCGAGGAGCGTTGAGGGGAGTATATCTTTCATACCTCCCTTCGGGTGCAGGGGCTTGCAGTGGGAACCTCGGGCGGAGTCGTGACCTCTGCTGTGGCGGTCCCCTCAGCCGGGGTGGACTCTTCGGGCGGGGCGGATTCTTGGCTCGTCGCGGAGACGGGCCTCTGGGCTGGCCACGCTCCTCGCGGCGTCTTTTCTTGAGGTTCTGCTCAGTCCCGCCCCGCCTGACGGCCACGGCTTCTTCGGCCTTGGCGTACTTCCGCGCCCGAGCGAACATCTCGGTGAGGTCCGCGGGAAAATTCTTCTCAATTGAGAAGAGAAATCTGTAGGACTGGGCTCCAGTCTTCAGCGCCGACATGGCGATTGACTGGTCAAGCTCCCGGACCTCCCATGTTGCGGCGGTGAACCGGTCCAAATACTCCTTGAGGGATTCTCCCTCCTTTTGTTTGATATCAAGGAGGGAGTCGGATGTCCGCCGCTGGGGCTGGCTGGCGGCGAAATTGCCAGCAAACTGTCTGCCGAGCTGCTCAAAGGAGGAGACAGTACTCGGTTTTAGCCCGGTAAACCACAGCCGGGCTGGTCCTCGGAGTGTCGCCGGGAAAGCTTTGCACATCATGGCCTCCGAGGCTCCTTGTAGGGCCATTAAGACCCGGTAGCTTTCCAGGTGGTCCAAGGGATCAGCCTTGCCGTTGTAGGGCTCCACCTGGGGCATCTTGAACCGTAACGGGACCGGTTCATCTTCAATTTCCTGGAAGAAGGGCGACTTCGTATTGAACTCGAAGTCGCCGTTATGTCCTGACTTCCTCCCGTGGAGTGCCTGGATTTGACGTTCCAGCCTCTCGACCTTCCGGTCGAGTTTATCGTTCTGGAGGATCGCTGCAGCGGTTCGTTCGAGCGCAGGTTGCCCTGGAACCGATTCAGCTTCTGAAGGCTGTGGCCGGCCTCCGTGGCCTCCGGCTGGGTGCTCTCTCCAAAGGGAGGCCTGGACTTGGGAGTCCTGACCTCGAAGGTGAAGCCCGCTTGTGGGAGGCTCCGGTTGAACTGGAGCCGGAGGAGGCGGTGCCGTTGGGATGCCCCTGGGCTGCAGGCTTTTGACAGCGGTAGCCAGGGCCTGCACCTGTTGTACCAGGGCATCGAACTGCTCCGGCCGAACTTGATGAACTGACTCGGTCGGAGGTGATGGGTTTCGGACGGAACGCTCCGGGCTAGGTGGAGGACGTCGAGAGGCATTGGAAGCCCCTTTGCTTCTTAGCTTCATGGCAGCGAACTCGGGCCCTTCCTCTAGCGCCAACTGTTGCTGGAAATTGGACCCGGGGGCCGCCGCGAAGCCAGGGGAAGGAGAGGCTTCCGCCGCAGGGGCGGTCGATCGACGGCGTGCCGACTGGTGGCGTCCTCCTGGAGGGGCTGAGCTCCGCCGCTGGGAGGGTGGTCGACGGTGCGCCGGCTGGTGGCGTCCTCCTGGAGGGGCAGAGCTCCGCCGCCGGGAGGGTGGTCGACGGTGCGCCGGCTGTTGGAGTCCTCCACTGTGGGGTGCGAGTCCTGCAGGAAGAACCGGTGGCCGGGCTCCCCGGCGCCGGCCCTCCGATGCCTAAGTCAGAGGGGGCGAATATGTGGAGAGAGCGGGGAAGAGAGTATGTGGAGAAGACAGAGAGAATATTTGGATAAAATCAAGAGGATCAGTTTCCTCAATTGTCTGTGTTGTTTACTTCTTTCCACCCGGTCTAGGAGGGTTCTCTCCGGCTTCGGATTTTTCCTCCCGTTTTGGTCCCCCTTTCCTCTTCCCCCCAGGTTCCCTTTTATAGGAGGATTCGGTTACCTGGGAGGTGACAGTAGGTTTGTCCCGTTCTGTAATAATTGGGCACGATTTGGCCCATTAATGGCGTGATGGAGAACGGGACCGGATCAGACCGGAATCAGGGAGTTGTCACGGTCGATCGGACCTGTTGAAGTGGTTGAACCGCCGGCCGTGGTGGGCCTGGGGTCCGTGGATGGTAAGTGCATTTATTACCGAATGAACCGGCGGTCAGGGAGAGCCATACGCTCTGATGGTTCAGTGATCCGGAGATCGTCTTGGGCCGTGTTCATTAAATGACTGAGTGCATCGGAGACTTGAGGGAGCCTCGTGCATTAATGGCAGGTCGTGCTGAATACCTGCGGAGATCTTATGCCTTGATGGCTTGAAGATAGCGGCAGGTTATAGTGGAGTTGTCAGGTCCCTTAGAGGGTCAAGCGAGAGTTGAATTATTTGGTAAAGGCATCGGCTCGGCAAGGGTGCCGAGCCGAGCTGGTCGCCCAATGGGGCACCCTGTGGCGGGGTTGCTTGAGTACTCCTGGTCGGCGCCTTCTGGGCGAGCACCTCCTAGCCGAGCGCCTTTACTTGGCGCTGTCTCTGGTCAACGCTTTCTACTTGAGCGCTTCTTTGGTCGGCGCCCGCTGGTCGGCTCTTTCTAGCCGAGCATCCCTACTTGGTTATTTCGGTTGGGCGCCTCTTGGTGCTTTCTCTGGTCGGCGCTCTTTGGCCGAGCGCCTTTCCGGTCGGCGCTCCCTAGCCGAGCGCCTCCGTGGCGATGACTTGGGGTTTTTCCCCCAACAATACTATTTCAAATTAATTCTATTTTCATTATCTTTATTATGTTATTGACATAATATTATATAAATCATTTTAGCTATTAATATTATATTAAATGTAATATTATGATATTAATGATGTTAACATCATAAAATATGGTAAGAGTAATATTGCATTATATATCATATTCTATTATTACTCACAACATTTTCTTTCTTCACACTTTTTCTTTCCCTTCTTCTATTTTACATTTTAATCACAGGATTAAAGGTTAGCACTTATTTATTATTTACTTATACGAATTTTGTATTAAAAATAAAATAAAGGATCAAAAAGTTGTTATCCTTCTTTTAACATTTATTTATTATTCTACAAAAAACATTTATTTATTATTTATTTATATAATTTTTAATTAAAAATAAAATAACATGTGCATCATGGCACGTGCCATTTTGTAACTATGGCAAGGGCCGCAAGACATGGTACCCTTTTAGGGCTCGTTTGGTTCGCAGGAAAAGGAGGGGGGAAAGTGTGGTCAACGGGAAAGTAATGAAATGCCTCTTGTTTGGTTGGAGTTTTCAAAGGAGAGAGATGGGAAAGTTGTATTCCCATGGGAATATGATTCCCACATTTCATGGGAAAGTCTTTCCCATGAGAAACATGGGAAAGTTACTTTCCCATGAGGTGGGAATCACTCCTTTTTTATTTTTTCCCAAAAAGACCCTTCAGCATTAAAGAAGCATTAAAGAGGCATTAAAGACCTAATTTTTATTAAGGGCATAATAGGAATTATACATAACTTTCCTAGGAAAGTGGATGGTCAACCAAACATAAGCACTTTGGAAATTTGTCACTTTCCCATGGTTAACCAAACATGCCAAAAGTACTTTCTTAGGTATTCTCTTCCTAGAAATCTGATTCCCGGGAATCATATTCCTAGAAGGGAAAATACTTCCCGCGAACCAAACGAGCCCTTATTTCCCATTTTTCCGTCCGTTCTCCATCTTCAGTTCCGTAGAAAAACTTCCTGATAAAATAAGGTTACATTGAAAACTGGAAGCATCCGATTTTTTTTTTTAATCTCCTCTTTTGTTCTTTTCCAAAGATTCCTCTTTGTAGAATCTCATTCCGGAGCAAGCAAGCGAAAGAGAAATCGCTGACCATCGATCGCTGAGGCATGGCGACCGCGGATCCCGTAGCCTCCGACCTCGTCGACTTCCTCAATGCTTCGCCCACTGCTTTCCACGCCGTCGGTATTGATCTCTCATCCCCTCCACTTCCAACTGCGTTCTCAAAAATTCGATCTTTAGGGTTTATGCGAAGGTTTGATAATGTGGGCGTTTATTTTGGATGTGAATAACTTTGTAGATGAGGCGAAAAGGCGTCTGAAGCAAGCTGGATTCAAGCAGATATCAGAGAGGGAGGATTGGGTGCTGGACTCGGGGAAGAAGTATTTCTTTACGAGGAACTACTCCACCATTATCGCCTTTGCTATTGGAAAGAAGTGAGTTCACTCTATCGCTCTTGTTATGTTCTTTATGAGGAGGATTTAGAGCAAGAAAAGATTTTGAGCGCAATTTTTGTTAAAAGTTGTCGTGGTTTTGTTTGGATTATAAGAAAGGAAGGTTTTTGTACTTCCAGCTATTGCTATTTTTCTCTGAGGAGGATTTAAAGCGCAAAAAAGGATTTCGATCGCGATGTTTCGTAAAGTTATGATGATGTTGTTTGGAGTACAAGAAAGAAAGTTTTTTTTTTTTTTTTTTGTAATTCTGGCTCTTGTTATTTCTTTATGAGGAGGATTTAAGGCGGAAAAAAATTGATTGCGATTTTTGGTGAAGTTATGTTGATTTTGTTTGCATTATGTGAAAAAAAGTTTTTTTTTAATTAATTATAGCTCTTGTTAGAGGATTTAAATCGCAGAAAAGGATTTGATTGCGATTTTATGATGATTTGTTTGGATTGTAAGAAAGGAAGTTTTTTGTAATTCCAGATATGTTGCTGGGAATGGATTCCACATCGTAGGAGCCCACACTGACAGCCCTTGCCTCAAAGTCAAGCCTATCTCAAAGGTATCTGATTCCGCGATTTATATTTCTAATTTTTTTTATTGTTCATTATTTCATTTTATTTTTGTATAAAATTTTACATTTTTTGATGCCTGTGTTTCGTTTACGTCAAAATTTTCTTCTGTTAATCATTAATTTGAATCAGATAACGTTAATTGTTGAAATATGTTAAACTAAATATTGAGCCAATAATTGATCTTTTCTCTTGAATAGCAATATCTACAGTAAAGAGGACAGGAAAGGGATGGCTTTACATACATAAAGGAGAAAAGGACAAGGGGATGTCTACAAAAATGTAATTAAATTGTTAAATAAGTATACTTTCATGTTTTTTCCAGGTAACAAAAGGAGGGTACCTCGAGGTTGGTGTCCAGACATATGGAGGTGGATTGTGGCACACTTGGTTTGATCGTGACTTAACCCTGGCTGGGAGGGTGATGATAAAGGAAGTAAAGGATGGTTCAGTCTCCTACTCGCATAAACTTGTCAGGATTGAGGAGCCCATCATGCGTATTCCTACCCTGGCTATCCATCTAGATAGGTTGGTCTTATTATTTGAATTTTGTACTGGATTTTAACAGTTATCTTGGCATTTATGACTTTCATTTTGGGCATTAGCTTCTGCTTTGTGTACGTGACTAAATGCTTTACATGGGTATTCTGAACTATGACATGGGTGTCTATGAATCAACATTTCTACTATGTGTTCAAAACACCTGCCAGTTTTGGACTTTTGGGTGTAATTTTTTTTGGCGATCTAACATTGCACATATGATGTTTTTGTGACTGTTTAAGCCGAGGAAATGTACAATGTAACTTTTAGAAATGACTTTTTCCCTACAGTTCACACAAGCATTTTGAGAGGAAAAAATGTTTAAACCTATCATTTCTTCAGGATAGTGATTTAGCTGTTGTTTTTCTATATGCCTGGCTGCAGGGGTGTTTCAGAAGGCTTCAAAGTTAACACACATAGTCATCTTGTCCCTGTGCTGGCAACATCAATTAAGGTGATTTTAATTTTCTTCATCATTTTATGCAGATTATTTTCGAATAGTATACATGAATATCTATCAGCATGCCTGTAAAAATTCCAATGTTTCATCTAAGTTTCTGATTTTGTTGACAACAGACTATGCTTTCTATTGGATAACATTAATATGGTGCTTCTCTTGGTATCTGGAAAATTCTATCTAGGGTAATGTTCTTGCTTTGGAAACTCCTCAGAAGCTTGTACCTATACCCACTTCCTAAGTGCTTCCTTGCTTCACGAGTCTTTAAATGTCCATTTCCTTGCAACTGCACCAATACTCGCTCCTGCAGCCATACCGACTCCTAATTTTGGCAACCAAGGTGCTGCCTTGCTATTCAATAGCTATATGAAGTCACATATATTTTGATGACACAATTTTGTATTTTTCTGCCAATAGTTGTTAGCTTAGCTGATTGGTAGCCCTTTTCTATGGGCTTGCCCCGTTGGGGAGGTCTGAGGTTCAAGCCCCCACCCTGGTGGTGTCGCATTACCACTATATTGCTCAAAAAAGGAATGCTTATTCTGCTTATATGGTGTACCTATTATTGTTTCGCTTTTGTGGTCTGCCCTATACTATCCATGTTCTTCTATAATGCAGAGGCTTTACACGTTGCACATTTTATGGCACCCATATGAGCACCAATAAGAGTGAAACATAATGCATTGTGAAAGAGAATCCTAGATATTTAGAAGCACAAACTATACTCGAAGAATCTAATGTTTTCCTTTATTCTTTTATTTTTTCTTAAAAAAAATTGTTAAACATCTTTAAGGAGCATCCCAATGCATGAGGCTCCCACCACTGCAAGGCTCATGAAGTATCAGATGCATGTAGCCTTACCCCTGCATCTCAAGAGGCTGTTTTCATGTTTTAAACATGCAACAACTAGGTCACAATGGAGCACCCTTTCCGTTGCACCTAGACCCATCCTCTAGTTAAACATCTTTAAGAAGAAAAAAAAGAAAAAATAATTTATGAGCATTTTGGATATAGCTTAAATAGATAGCCTTGACTTAATATGGATCTATATTTCAATGGACTGATTGCGACTCTAAAACCTCTTTATTTTGGGCTAATTTTTTAATCTTATTTTGGTTTTCTGATGATTATGTGTATTAATCAAATACAATCCATCCTTTTTGCAAACTGGTCTATATCCTAGTGAGTGCAACCTTCATATGTTAGGAGGTTCACGTTTGGAGATTTCAAGTGTTGTTTCCCATGTGTTTCACCCAAATGATTCTAATTGGTGGTATTCCCACTAATCATATGGACATCTCTCAGTGATAGTATGACCTAAAAAATTACATATGGATAGTGAGACATGCACACATATAGAGTTGGATTGCATACTACACATTAAATATCTAGGAAAAATTTTAATGATTTAAAAATCAATAAGGAGCCATTAAATTTTAGATCTCATATAGTTGATCATGTTGCACCACTAAAAAATGTGTAGAAACCAATTCTATGTGTTGGAGCTTTCTAACCTATGCAAAAGTATACAAAAATAGTTGGCTATAATAGCATGACTTGATATTTGACATGATTCGAACATCAAAACCTTTTGATTCCTAGTAGATATGTTCTTTTGATGTGTAGGTCATGATCAATTGTGTGATTTTTCAATTTATTTGCTCTGTAATATACTGTAGTGTGCAACTTTAATTGGTGCCATCTTAATTTGCCCTCCTTGATGTATAGGCAGGTGATCACCAAAAGGTATATATATTTTTTAGTTTCTAGACATTTTTAGTGGTGTAGATCATGGAATAGAACTGTAATTTGCATGGTTAATAATTGATTCTGAATCATTAAATCTTTTGCTTCTTGTCATTTACTATTTTTACTGTAGATGATGACTAACAATGTAAAACTATAATTTGTATGGTTCATCATAGTTTTGCAAATGTTAAATCTTCTATCAAAGATTGAAAGCTTACTGTATTGTTTAAGTCATATATGTGTTGTATATATGCCATAACCATGCTACACAGTCTTATCCCAACTATTTGGGGTTTGCTTTATGGATCCTCATTTACTAAGGTTTCCTATCTAGGGCCATCTTTATGTTTTTTTTCTTCAAACTTTTCCATATCGTTACTCACAACTTCCATGCATGTTACCTTGTGTTTTCTCCTTCATTTCTTGGGTCCCTCAAGGCTTCAACACAAATTAAAGTACCTATCCTCATTGAATCTCCCTCAAATCTTTGTTGTGCATGCTCATGCTATTTCCATAGATTTTCTATCACTTTATCCCAACATTTCAGGTCATACAACATTGCATGCCTTATATAATATTTATTCTTAAGTCTCCAAGATATGCATCAATTAAGTAACTCTAGAGGCACCTCTCCACTTCATCTAACCAGCTCCGTAATTTGATCCTCTTAAATAGCCACCCTAATATTGATCCGATATTTGATACTGGTCTGGCCATCCCATTTGAAGGAAGATTTAGATAGTGAAATTTAATTTGTAATATGGTCGAGATTGTGTAGGATAGTAGCCGTTCGAATACGATATCTCAAATATGGGATATCCATAGGGGTTATATTGCGAATGTATGGCATAGGATTCGGTATATGATTCCGATTCGGTATATGATTCAAGGATCATACTCTATGTGCTGCATCATCCGAAACAGTAGTACCATGTATGGAACCACCTTAAGGGGCCTGTGTTTTATATACAATCATATCTTCTCGAGTTCTAGATCGTGCACCTTGGTCCGTATGCTATATTGCATTAGTGAACTGCGACTCAACAATGACCAAAATTATAGAGTTGAGTTGTACGCACCTGCGCCATATCCACTGCTACCTTTCTAGCCACCAGATGTATCATTGCTCAAACTACTATTATCATCATTGCTCGTATCACGAGATGAGCTAGACAACCGATCATCTGAGGGCTCATTGGTCTCAAAATTTGAATGAATAGGCTCTTCATCCACTCTCTCCCACGGATCAACAATTCTCTTTTCTTTCTCTTTCTTGCTACTCTAAGAAACTGTTTTCTTTTCTTGGATGCCCCTACTTGCGTAGCTCTGCTGGATGGCTCGATTAGGCCCACCACCCTAACTGGCCCTAACTCCGTGATAAGATTGGGTATCATTGGTGACCTCTTGGCATCTTGCTGTTAAATCTCTAAAAGGATATCTCGAACATAGATCCTTGTGATGATGATCGGCTCCTCTTGACCTCTTAGTTACTCGGCTGATTGTGAGCATGGTATGTGTCTCATGCCCATAGTTTGCATCCACCCTAGCCTCTCTTGTTATAAAACTATTGAGGCGATCTTGACTCATTAAGATTTGGTTGTTGTTGTGGTCCTCGAGCCAACCAATCATCAGATCTTCCTCATTATATGCCAAAATATTGTGGTGGATTGTCGTACTTTAGCTCTACCTCCTCTTGGATGTACTTCAATCTGAGCCTTAGATTATAGTCGATATATATCAAGTTGTTCAATCGCTTCTATGTCAACAGGTTGCTCTGCGGTAAATTAGGCCAAAGGTTGACCAGTTGTGCTCACAACCACTAGAGGAGACCGTCTACAAGAGAATCCATATCACTAACCTCCTTAGGTTTTTCGAAGTAGAATTACCATTCAACTACAAATGCAATCATGTAAATTGCACATCAGGCACTATTTATCATAATTAGATCCAAGGTCCGCCGTACCGGTCCGGATCGGCGTACCGGTGGCCGGCCGGACCGGTACGGTACCGGTCCGGACCGGTACCGTACCGGTCCGGACCACTTTCTTTCCCATCAAAAAAAAAAAAAAAAAAACCACAGCGAGGCGCTGTGGTTCCCCCCCCCCAAAAAAAACACCGGTTCGCACCGGTACGAGGCCGGTACCAAGCGGTACCGGCCGGTACCGGCCGGTACGGTCTCCGTACCGGCCGGTTCACAGAAGAAAACCGGAAATACCGGTTTTCATCTGTGTCCGGTACCGGTCAGGGACCGGACCGGTACGTACCGGCCCGTACCGGCCGGTACGGACCGGTACGGCATTCCTTGATTAGATCAATTGTAGTCAATGTCCAAAAATACTTGGATTCATGTTATTTTTGCTTACTATAGCTACCCTCTCATGAAGCTCTGGGAACCTGCTTCTCCCTGAAAATTAATTAAAAAAAAGAAGGAAAAGAACAAGGCAGAGAAGGCACGGAAGGCTTTCTCTACATCAGTTAGGCTGGTTGGAAGCCTGTATTGAGCTGACCACTCGAAACAACCGGTAATCGACCGATATTGGTCAGTACGTTTCGAATTGGGCTGTTCGGGATGGTTTAGCATTCATTAGATCTAATCATACTAAATTGCGAATAAATGCATCTAGGATTTCCCAAAAAAGGGATTCGGTTGTGAATAGTTATTTCAACCTTTGTTTCCCTAATCCTCTGGTTTTTTTATCTTCTTCTACCTTCTTGACTTATGGATGTCATACATGTTTCAACACTTATATTCTCCATAACTTGTAGGATTCTTATTGATTCAGCTAAACAAAAAATCCTAGTTATCGAAAGAAAACAAGAATAGTACGAACTAGATCTCAAAAATCTGATGCTTTCTCTTATTCTTTTACTGCCTCTCATCACTAGATACTAAAACATATTTAAGAAAAGCTGACATGCTCAAGGAATACTTGGAACATTATCATGAGACAAGAAATTGTTGCTAAGGGTCCATATGATCTGTAATGAACCAATAGCATCTATGAGACATGCTTTTCTACCTCTCATCATCGAGGCACCACGTTATATTTAATAAATGTTAATGTACTTGAGAAACATTCCAAACATAGGCATAGATATCCTTGCATAGGGTCCATGCAATCTGTAATGATAATTTATGAGTCATGTTCCTTTTGTGGTTCAATTGTATAATTGCATCGGCATAGTTTGTGTTAATGTTTCTCGTGACGTGTGTAAAACTTTTTTTTTTTGTTCTTTGATATAGTGCTTATATTAGAAGGGCAAGGGCATTTTGTTTTCTGTGCAATAATATAAAGCTTATGGTTCTACATGCTTTCAAACATGTTTAGATCCATAGTTCCTATTTTTGTAGTTCCAAGAGTCTAAGGGCCTAAGCAGCACCATAAGCATATCATCCAAGGAAAAAATAAGTGCGCTTAATACAACATGTCCTTGATTACGTTGTTTAATTGTGTGGTTGCAAGCATGCATGCATTTGTGATGCAAGAGTGCACATGTATTAGTTTCACTATTAAAGTGAAACTAACCATCTTTCCTTTTTAATCTATGTAAACTAACAATGTTTTGAGATCTAAGGTGAATAGTGAAGTAGCGTACAACCAAGGAAAGATCTTTATGAAGTTTGTTTTGATGTTATTCTTGTTGACATTTTATACCCTCTGTAACCAAATTCATGAATTATGAAATATGTTGAATGATGTCTGTCATGATGGTGGTGCCTTTTAGTTTAGTGTTTGTTAGTATACATGTTTTGTGTTTGTTTCAATACTTAACGATGGAATAGTTCAACAAAGGTGGTCCAATGCGTTTTCTTCAATTAGGCAATTCTAGGCTTCGAGCTTATATTTTGCAAATTGTGGACTACATATTGCCCCAAACCACCCGGTTCGGGATGTATGATACCTTACTGGGTTGGAACCGATGTGACACTCATATTTGGATTGTACTGCCCTATACCGAGGCGTATCGAGGTGTGTACCAACTCGTACTGAGGCATACTAAGATAAAAAGTGAGAAAAATGATTTGAGAAAATTTGTACCTTATCGTACCGATCAGTACCATGCCGGACTGGTAATATATTGGTACGGTATCCAATATTGAGATTGTGGACCTTGGTGCAGATTCTTATTTTTTGTTTTCATGAATCCTTTTTGTCTTTATTCTTACCGTCACGTCATTATCTTAATTCTCTACTTAGTCATTGTTGTAGTCTCCTGCTTTTCCAGTGGTCCACATTTCTGGTTTACTACACGTGCCCCTAGTGCTATGAGCCTATGACTAAACTTTCATTTATTGGACTTGCTATCATTTATGTATATCACCTTATTTTATCATAAGCCTTGCTACATCACTCCGATTCTTAGTACAATCCAGTCAGGATGCATCATGAAAGTAACTTGTACTATATAGAAACTTGCAAGTTCGTGGATTCATAGAACATGAACAAGTGCACATTTAACCTTTTACAGAAACTTTCATACACTATGAGAAGTATAACACCGTGTTATTGTGCTGCATGCTGAGCCTTTTAATACTCAATACCTTTTCTTTGCTATGGCTAACTTTGGTAATGATCCTTTATTTGAAGAATTAACTTGCCTAGTTTTCCAAACTTGTGGCATGAGGCAATGCAGGTATTTGATATTCTGAGAAAACTAGAATTTAGGAAAGTACAATAAACTATTCTGCCCCTCTGTATTTTTCCATTGTAATGCATATCAAATCCAGTACCAGGTTAATAGTTTGTACTTTGATAGTTGTTTTTGAAATGCATCTCTAAGTATTCCTGGCAAAGTGGCAATTTTGTAGCCTTAGTTGATAATCATTTGCAATATTGTAGCTTTAGTTAATAATCGTTTGGAAAATGTACATAGCTAGAAAAGGAAAATATACATGTGCCAGAGATTGGGGGACAATTTATTTTATTTTTCATATACAGAGCAGCTAACAATTATCTTTATTGACCTTGCCTGTAGGGTGAAATTCAGAAAATGGCAGGAGAAAATGGTCCTGCTGAATCCAATGAGAAAAGGAATATTGATAACAAAAAACATCACCCAGTATTACTTCAGGTATAAAGATTTTAAAGTTGTGTTATCTTCTATTTATGGGGTCTGCTTGTCAGTTTGTGTAGGTCTTTTAGGTCACTTGTGATTTACCTGACCAGAATGTAATATCTTTTTTTTTTTGGATCACCTTGTTGCTTAACATGTGCATTTCAATTCGTTGCAGCTGATCGCTAATCAGGCTTGCTGTGAACCAGATGGAATATGTGACTTTGAGCTGCAAGTTTGTGATACTCAATCGAGTCTTGTAGGTGGTGCAATGAAAGAGTTCATATTTTCGGGAAGGCTTGACAACCTTTGCATGTCATTTTGCTCATTAAAGGTATGTGTTCTTTTGGTATTCTTGTATAATAGAGAAGCATGGTATGCCGTACCATATTGAACTAGGTGGTATGATGCGTACCTCATTTACCAGTTTGGTTCCAGTACATGGTACGAGCGGCATACCGACAATTGGTACGCTGAACCAGCCTCATATTGTACCGTACCAACACAGAGATAGCATGGCACCGGTATGAGGCCTGGTACCGAGACGGTGTATCTTGTAGAGAAGGATTCTTGTACCTTTGAGTGTCTGATAAATCATTTGCTTTCAATTAGGTTAAATTAAAAGTTGCATCTCACAAAATTTCATGACATGATTAGAATATGCAAACAGATTTTCTAGTTCCAAAGAACTCATTCTCTCCATAGAATGTCCATAAAGAAATTGATAGCACTCACATTTTTTCTCCTTTAATGTTTTCTTCCAAAAAATGGCCTAGTTGTTTACCACCTTGTTGGCTAGATACTCTCATATTATAATAATCCTAAAATGTTAACACTTTTTGATGCTTGGATAGGTACTATAAAGTGTGATATGTCTTGTTATTTGAGAACAGATTGTGCTGAGGGAGCTAATCTGAGTTTTAATCCGTCCTAAATGCTCATGTTGTGTAAATTTTCTATGCAGGAATAAAAATAATAAGTAGGCTTAATTGCTTAGTGCCTATTTATTGAAGTAAGCAGCTGTGTAAAGATTATACTAACATTCTGAAATATGTTTGTCAAAAGAAAGGGAAGATATAACACCTATAGTAACATGTGTAAATAAATTGTTTATAAGGTGATAATTTAGATAATTAAGAATGTGCAAAGAAAGAAACGTATTTTAAGTGGGTATATCCATCAATTGTTGATAGACTCGCATGTCAATCAACTACAAACAGGACAACTTTTTGTAGATAGCTGTAGAGATTCTAGTTAATGTGTGACTGCATTGGCATTTGCTTTTTCATCCGTTTCTTAGAATGGAAGTGTGAATCATTCATTTATAAAATGTATACTGCTAGGATTTTGGAGTGTATATAGTCGCACAGAAAATTAAAAAGAAAAAAACTTAAGGATCATGTGAAGAGCACAACATGTGGGTGAAAATTAAATTTGGATTTGATCAAACCAAAACCAATGAATGGGAAAGGATGAATTTTCTTAGAAAATTTGCATGTTATTGTTGCTTGTAGACTCAGTTTTCCTAAGCCGATATACTACGATATGTCGATCGTCGTATCGACCCGAACCAAATAGTTCAACCTGAATCGAATCGACACAATATTGGGATGGTTCGGCAATGCGGGTTGATTCAGGTTATAGAACTCCCCCCTCCCCATCCTTGTCTTAGATTGGTTCTTTCCCTTGCTCTCTGCCCTAGCTGGCGCTCTCTCTCCCCTTTTTGATGTCGACCGACACTATTCAAGGGTCTAGTTGCTGCCGTTGAGGTAAGGCCCCCTTTTCTCCCTCTCCTTCTCTCCATAAGCTCTCCCTCGCCCTCCCTCCCTCTCTCTTCTTCCCTCTCCTCTCTCTCCCCTATGTGCAAGCCCGTTCTCTCTCTCCTCCTCCCTCTCTCTCTCTTCCTCCCTCTCCCCCTCTTTGTGGGCCCCTCTCTCCCCCTTCCCATCTTCCTCTCCTTGGTTCAGTATACATGGGATCAATACGATTTACCATACCGTATCAAACTGGTCACCGGCTGGTACAACCTCTGGTACCAGTCCGACAAACCTTGGTTGTTATAAAGTGGCAATTAAGATATGTGTATTTGGAGTATGAAATTTGTGATGCTACATTTCTTAATCAAGACCAAGAACAATGTTTGCATTCATTATCTTTTTCCTCAGTTTTTATTTGATTTTCCAGTCTTAAAGAAAACTCTTTGGCTTATGCCCTATGCCTTGAGGCTTAAACATTGTCTTATCGAGAGTAATACTTTGCTGTGCACCTCTACGCCTTTACGCTCTACTGAGGAAGAATACTTAATGCACTGATGCAAAATATTGTGACCAAGGTCCGTAGAATTGGTACCAAGAACCATAGTGGTATGTTATCCATTCGGTACGATATGGTACATGCACCATTTTGAGATAGCTTCCAACACTTTTTCTCATTCCCAGCCATGCTACTGCCCAAAATCTAACAGTACAAGGTGGTACCTGACGGGTTGCTTGTTCAGTTAGTATGTATAGGTTTAGCTCATGTACTAAACTAAACCTCGATATGGTATCAGTACCTTACCAGCATGGTACGATATAGTCAGTATAGGATAGTATGGGTTAGTATACGATGGTATGGATTGATGTGGCAAACCTTGATTGTGATGGAGCTTTTAATGTTTATCTTTTTTTTTTGGCCCCTAAAACTATCTGTAATCTTCTTCCATATTCGTCAATCAAGCCTTCTATAATGCCTTAAATTGAATCATCTTAGTATATGCAAGAATGTATAATATATGTTAAGTCCTAGAAACTTGTGTTTTTATTAATTCTTCAGCTTGTATACGTTTCTAACACATTTACCAATTACCATATTCTCCTAGTTTTTTTAATGAGATTTCAATTTCTCGAAATTGGATAAACTTCAATAGAAATGCACATTTTCCTATAAATGTTGAGTTGGAAGTGGGTTTTCTTTCTACTACATTTCTTTGCGTCCAAACACTTGTAATATAACAAATAGCCTTAATAGGACTGACCACCTGGTGTATGTTAGGGGCAAAAAATATTATGCTGGTTAGTGGAATTAGGAACTTCAATTAACTCTATATAGGATAATGGTAATAAATCTGTTGGAAATGGTCAGAAAATTACTTCAAACAGATGTTATTATAAGATTGATGACCAAGTGATAATGCAAAACCCTCAATAATAATTTCTCATTAACTTTTATTCTCTAAAACAGGAGCCTGAAACAATAGTTCTGTTTGATCTTAATTGAAATTTCCTATGAATAGAGAGCTTAGTAAAAAAATTGTGTAAATTAAGAGTTAAATACACTGCAGGGGCTTGCTGATGTTATTGTGACAAGCAGATGACTCATAGGGATCAAACAGCACTGGTGACAGCTTGACATCTTATAAGGTTATGATTGATCTGTTAAAAAGTAGAAGCAGCTCTCTGAATAGGGTATATGTGCCCACATATTTCGTTTGACAAATTAGACTAATTTTGAGTCTGATCTTTAACTAATTGTGGAAGGGAGTGGTTATTTGTCAAAATTTTAGAAGTCTCCATCTAACTCCCCCCTCCACATCTCTCTCTCTCTGTCTCACAAACACAAACGCATGCCCGCACAAACATTCCACCAGCCAATTAATGCATCTCACCTATTGATTATTCTCCATGTTATATTCTGCTGTCTGGTGCTCATAACTTTTAATTGGCTGCCTGAAGTATGTAGTGGATGCTTGCTTGCACGTACATATTTGAGAGTTCATGATATTTGACAAACTGAGATGTGCAGTAGGGAGCAGCAAAGTGAAATGGCAAATGTAGTTGGATGAAGAACATTTCTAAATTTTAAATTTTGCTACTTAACATGATATGCTTCCTAGATAAAACCATCTTGTTTTTTATAGTTTGTGATGTACCTTACCATCAAATGGCATAAAGGATTTTCTTTTCTTTTCCTCCCCATTCTTTCTTTCTTTCTTTCTGTCTGGGACCTTGGTATGAATTCAGTGTGCCATTTGGCTTGGCCTGAAGTACTCAATACATATCTCTTGTATAGTAAAAAGCATTTAAAGCTTTAATTGGGAAAAATTGATCATTGGCTACATTAGCCACGCATGAGTTTGTTTTACCCTTAAGAGATCTTGACAAAATCAAGTGTTCGGTGTGATTGAAGAATCTTTTGGTTCATTAACTCTAAGGAGTTTTGGATTTTGTTATGGAATTTTCTTTGTTTACTAGATTTGGAATAGAATAATTTTATATTTGATCCAACAATAGGTTAATAAATTACTTAGTTAAGCATGGGCAAGAATGGGATAGCTTATGTTGTATATGTTACAAATAATATGATCGTTGTCGTTTGCTCTGCATTTTGGCTTTCTTTACTTTTTTTTCATATTTATATTATATTTTAATTTTCAGATATATTACTTAATGATCAATTAAAATTCTAATTCTCTATCTGAATTTCAGGCATTAATAGAATCAACATCTGCAGAAAGTTCTCTCGATGATGAATCTGGTGTGAGGATGGTGGCATTGTTTGATCATGAGGAGGTTGGATCTAACTCAGCTCAAGGAGCTGGTTCTCCTGCCATGTTGGATGCTCTGTCAAGAATAACAAAGTCCTTTGACTCTTCAGAGTCCAAGGTAGTATTTATTTGCATGTCTCTTTACATTTGATCATTTCAGTGCAAACAGATTGTTTCCATGAGCTCTTTATTACTATATGTATTGTCACTGTTTGTATTATTTGTTTTTGTTGCATTGTTGGCCTCACATTTCCACTCTGATGGAAACGGGAGGAACCTGACTTTTGAGTTGTATAGCTGTGCCTTAGGTATTTGTCAACTTATGCATATTTGAAAGAATATGATGCTTAATAATTGCTGCACGTGCATGCATGGGTGCTTGGCTGTTTGTTTACTAGTGTGTTTCTGTGTGTATGCATCATGTGGTCAAAGGCTTTGGAGTTCATAGAACATAATCAACTTAATTAGCCTACAGTCAAACGTCATTTATGGGATGTCTAACTTGATCACCTACACCATATGACATCTACATTATCCAAACTACTTCTAGATAAAATTCAAATGTCTTAGAGACATTAATAATTCTCTGACTGTAAAACAAAATTTATATTTGATCAATTGTTGAAAGTTGTACTGAACTCTCCTCATTAGATATTTGGTTGTGGAGTAGTTTTCCTGGCTGGCAATGTGCATCATCAGGAGGTGCTTACAAGGTTGTTCCCTTGTAAAGCATTGGGACATTTGTCAATAAATTGCTGTCAGCTATCTATGAATTTACATAGGTACCTATCTAGATGCACATCTTCAACCATCAGAGATCAAACAAGATACCTGGCCCAACTTGTGCATATATGTGTGTGTACAGACATCTAAGTTCTTGCTTTTTGTTTGCATGGATGTCATCTTAACATTTTTGTCTTGAGTTTATCAGACAGCTGCTAAAACTGGTCCAACTGCTTTTCAGTTGCTTGAGAAGGCAATTCAGAGGAGTTTCCTTGTATCGGCAGACATGGCTCATGCCTTACACCCTAACTATATGGTATGTTCAAAATCTTGAGTTCTTTCATGCTGTTTACTGTTTTCCAGTTTCAATGGCTTCCAGACAAGCCTAGGGCATGCTTTATTGTTCTGCATGAGAACAAGACATCGTTTCCCCCTCTATTATTTTGTTTGCTTGGTTTCTTAGGACAAACACGAGGAAAACCACCAACCTAAATTGCATGGTGGTCTTGTTATTAAGCATAATGCCAATCAGCGTTATGCCACAAATGCCATCAGTTCGTTTATATTTCGGGAGATTGCAGAAAGGCATAACATACCTATTCAGGTCAGTTCACTCTCAAACTCAGGTTAATGTGTTAAACATCATGGAATATCTTTGACAAAATGGAGTATCATATGTTCTTGATTTCTGATGCATCGGATAGTATCTATATAGTAGATAGTAACTTCATCTTGACTTATTAAATTGGATTGAGATGGTGCTAAAGATATAGATATAATATCAAATTATGCTCATTAATTTTTTTTTCTTCAACTAAAACCAAATGCAAATTCGTCTGGCTCACTTGACACATGGAGTCCACGAATGTGTGCCTCTTCATTGTTTTTCCTAATATCCTTAGCCTCTCTATCTATTAGCTGGCAGTGATAAGCACGCTGTGAAACGGTATTTGTCTTCCTTTAAAGCACCATCCTTACTATTTTGGTTGGGGTGGGTTGGGAAGGAGGGGGGGGGGGGAGATAAATCTCACAATTTTTCTGTAATCTTTATGGTGGGTTTTACATTAAAATAAAATTTCAACTGCTTATGCATGTGCCTTAGCTAGGAACAAACAATGGCATTACTCTGGAAAATCAGTTATTAGAGATTATTAGATATGCTCACCTTCGAGGTTTGAAATTTCGATACTAAATTTATACTGATTTAATGTTTGTATTGGTATGCCCGGTAAGGGAATAGATTCAGTTTACAGATAATTGGTGCGCCCCCCATACAAAGTATCGGTTTGATACCGATACGGTATAGTTTGCCCATATGGGACGATATGCACGGGTACTACGACCTTTTTTTTTCACCCTCTTTTCAAACTTTTGGGGGTTCTCAGCATATTTTCCTCTCAGATTTCAGATCTTTAAAGCTAGCCAAATTTTCCAGAATATCGAACTTCCAAGGCTGTAACTATACTTCTAAACCTTCCACACAAAGCTGAGAACTTATTCAGCCTCACATGATTTTGTCTAACATGACATTATGGCTTCTGATTCTTTTTCATTGATTTAAACTGTTCTGCTATTCATAAACTTATATGCCCTTCTCTTCATGGTCTTGGTTGACATCGGTTTCCATTTGTTAGACAAGTCAGGTATATTGCCTAGTATTCTGATCCATACAGCAATATCACCTTTCTTGCTATCTTTTGGTATTTCTGTTTTAGTGTCAGCAGCACATCAACATTCCATTCATCAGATTCTCGGTGAATTCTATCCATATATATGTGAAAGACTGATTGAAAAATGATGAAAAAAGTTGGTACATTTATTGCTCCTCATGTTTAATTGGAGTCCTCTTTTTGCTGCGGCCTTGTGCCATGCGACACTGTATGCTTGGACAATGTGATGTGAATGAGCTTAGCAATAATAGGATAGTTCTACTAACATAAGCAAGAAGATAATTCTACTAAAACTCAAGAACAGCTTTTAGACACAATGTTCAGGCTGCATATCCACCTCAAACAGAGCGTTGCCTCATGCCTGCTTTCAAAGTGTAGGGATTCCAATTCGAACTCATATTCTTTTTTCCTGAATTATCGAATTTGGATTTCCATACCTTAGCTTGCAGACTGAGTAAATCACTTGCATTATCATGCACTCATCTGCTGGCTTTTTGAGGAAGGCTATTTGCCATGACATAAACAATGTTTTACACTTCGAATCAATTTGCCTGTTATACTTGGCCTTGTAATGCCAGTAGATTAGTTTTTCCCTTTCTTTGAACATGTATTGTTTAATCTTGCAGGATTTTGTGGTACGTAATGACATGCCCTGTGGTTCAACCATTGGTCCCATACTTGCAAGTGGTGTTGGAATCCGAACAGTTGATGTTGGTGCCCCACAATTATCAATGCACAGCATAAGGGAAATGTGTGCCGTTGATGATGCCAAACATTCCTTTGAACATTTCAAGGCATATTTTGATGAATTCACCCAGCTGGATGCAAAAATAACAGTGGACATCTAATACCTCGTGACCTTCCAGGGTGCTGCAGATGTTTACAAGATATAGTTTTGCTTTGAAAGGACTGAACTCTTGTAATATTTAAGGCATGATTGCCATTATCTCACTGGATTGAATAGAAATCTCCATATCGGCTTCTTTAATTTGGTTATGCACCTGTTACTGCTAGACCGCTTCTCCACAGTTACCTGAATATGTATTGCTTGGGATGAAATTCTTCCGGCATAAAGTTTTCGCTTGCAAACTCAAGTTGCACCAAAAAAGTTTGATTGTTTGAAGGAGGTACCAAACACGATCTAAATATGACCACATAGCTTTCTGGATTAAAGTTATATAATCGAATGCTTTGTATATTTCCATCTATTCTCGATCCCAAAAATTAGCAGCTTAAAAACATCTAGATTTGACACAAAATATGAAGTGGAGTCCAAGATGTTTTATCGCCTGTATGAAAGAGAGATTCTGAACATATGAACTGAATCTTTCTGAAACAAAGGAAATTTTCCTGTTGGAAACTGTTTGATTTTTAAGCAAAATCATAATATATACAGATCTGTTTCTACATTGGGAGGCTAACAAATTTACAAAGAAGCCAAAACAGACATCTGTCGTCCTGTTCCTGCGCTATGGATTGTTAAACTCTGCTTCAAGTTGAGGACCCGCTGATATGATAATGTCACCATAAGCACAGTCCTGCTTAACATCTATGAGCCCACGGCCCTTTAGAATCTGCAAAAACAAAAGCTATCTTAGTTCAGTATGATGTTCAATTTTCAGAGAACTGATGCTCCTTGCTTGTATTTTTCTGGAAACGCCCAGATTCTTCTTTTGTTTTGCTATTTCGAGTGCATGGGTAAAGCCGAATTGTACTACATTTAAATTACATATCATATTGTAGGGATACAGCAAAAGAAAGCCGGTATCAAACTTTGACACCAATCAAGCCCCACCTGGAGCGCAGATCATGGATCAGGGGATCCAGATATTTCAAGGCATGAGATTGAAACTAGCGTTAAACCACTCGTCATCTACCATATAAAAGGTGAAGTCTTGCTAGTGAAGCGCTACTTTCATTACAGTAACACTTGCCAGAACAAGAGCCTGGATATTTAACCTGGGAACTCAGCAGATAAAGAACCACATTGCATCTGGTGCCATCATCTATGTTGTGATCTTGCCACATCCAATTGATCTGTGCCTTCCTCTCCATCCATCCGTGCTGTTTAAGACTTGCCAGGAAGCCTATTGCTAGAGTTGTCGCAGGTGACCATCAGCTTATTGCTCAAGAGGTTAGTTTAAACCTAGGTCACAGGGGAATGTCTCAATAAGTATATAAGACAATATTCTTGACCAAATCCATTTACCCAACTCAATCCATCGGAAGATAGGCATTTGGCAAACTAAGCACCGGTTGAGTGTCACCAATTCTTAACAAGTTTGTATGACTACTACATGTGTCACGGCTATTCTTTTATCACCTTGCACTCGTGTCTCATTAAAATCACATTGGAGAATTGCTCTCCTTGTAAGTGCTTGTGTTATTCTCCCTTGACAAAATTCGTCTTGATATATACACAAGGGTCGAATGGACTAAAAAGTCACCTAACTTAGAAAGCTTCATGTTGGATCCAGGTTTAAAACCCACCTAACTTGACCAGTTGTTGTGAGCATCTCCAAATTTAGAAAGCTTTTTGAGTTGTTATGATTAGATGAAATATGCCCCAGTGGGTGGATTAAGATGAGCTATAATGGCACAAGGCATTAGTCTAGAATTTGAAGAGAGAATTGCACACGAACTCTCAAAAAGTCTTAGAAGTCAGGATATCTCAGTGAGATTAAGTCTTCTCGCGAAGCTAGTTGAGGTCAAAGATTATGTGATGAAAAATGGATTGATTGACTTCTGGATAAGTGCTCTAAGAGTTACAATTGGGCTGGGAAAAGAGTCCGGTTCAGTCCAGTCATTATAACCTCTTCCATGTTAATCAATATAAATATACACAGGTGTGCACTCTTGTAGTTAAAGAGAGAGAATACAAATAAAACATTATATTTGTGTAGTCTGCTTGGTGTCCATTTATCTCTCTCCCTTCTAAGTTATCTTTTAATACTTGAAAGTGAGAGGTTCTACAGCTAGGGGTGCAAGTCGAGTCGAGTAGCTAGGGACTCGAGCTCAATGTGATTCAAAATACTTAGGCTAGAAACTTGACTCGAGATCGATCAAGCCTTAATATCCAAGCTCATGCTCAACCTGATCAAAAAAAAAAAAAACAATACTCAAGATCTACTCGACTTGACTTGAATATCAACCGAGCTATACTTGAATTCGAGTTCAAAACTTGGCCATAATTAAAAAAAATGGTTAAAACAAAATATAACATAATATTATATTTTAAAATATTAAATTAATAGAAAATATTATAAATAAAATATAATTTATTAAATATATATTTGACTATGCTCGCGAGCTTTTGCTACTTGAGCGCGACTTGAAAAACTATTCGAGCTACTCAAGCTTAATAACAATCGAGTCGAGCTCGAGCAGCTTGCGAGCTGCTCGGTTCATCTATATCCCTATCTACAACAATGGCCACTCGACACTCTGAGAAATGCACCCCTTTAAACTACTTACACACCAAAAATCATATGACTCAGAGACTCCTAATTCATGCATCAAATGCTCAAAAAATATGCATTGTTTTGTGTGATTTAAATTGTTCAATTTTTTGACTACTTGATGCAAGGGTTGAGGGCCTCCAAATCACATGGTTATTGGTGTGCAACCAATTTAGTGGTAGTAGATCATACATCTAACAACTTGGATCATCAATATGAAACCCTCCATCCTCCAATAAGTTCTTAAAGATTTTATATGATTTGACATTTTTTAGTTAACAAAATTTTCTTCCTGCAAATTCATTTTGTCATAGAGTTCAGAAAATTCAATCTTTTTTGGTTAAAAGGCAAACTTAATGACATGAGGATCATAAATTTAAATTTAAGAAGTATTGGTGTGTGATGAGGGACCGACAATCCTAAGAGGAAGTTGTGGAATTCACTTACATGAGGATTTATGGGAATGAAGGTTTTCTGAAGGCTATGAATGTTTATGGGAAGTTTTCTAACCCGTTTCAAAGGTTATATGCTTCAATTCTCAGGTATTCACTAATAAGCCAGCTCAGAAGGTTGACAAATGAGGACGTGAATGACAATATAAATGATCCATATGCTACAGTTAGTTGGTAGTTTGTTATAATATTTGTATTTAAATTTGCAACTATAATATAAGTTTATGACTAAATATTTTGGCTACTTTTTGTAAATTAATTGTTGCATTTCTTATTTGGTGCAGCTTTATAATACATTTAGAAGCCATCCCTCCTATATCCAAGAACAAAAGCCTGAGTTGGACTTTCATCAGCAAGAACCAACATTAGATTAAAAAAATAAAGACATGATGTTTTGGTGTCATATAAATCTATCCACCCTCAATATCTTCAAGTTTCTAGGACGTTCTGTGGCATTCTGACTGTTCCTATTTTCATTGTAGCCTTTATTTTTGGACATGGGGCACTCAAGAATCTTGCAGCTATCTTATGACTGAGATATGCACCCATAACTTATTATTCTGACATTTTGATTATTCATATTTCTAGAGCTTTTAGCTGCGGCAGCTTGTCCCAGCTTTTAGTTGTGGGGGTAGGGGGTTTAAGCATATTACAGTTGTCTTACAATGGATTTTGTTGAGGCTTTGATACACACTTGTAATCAGTTATTTGGATTTAAACTTAATCAACTTTGGTTCTATTAAAGTTGCATAAAATTCTATAGTTGATATGTTAGAATGACCACATTTACAACCAAAAAAATAAATAAATGGAGGACAAAGATGACGGTCTTAAGAAGTTCTTCTATTTGGATATTTCTGCTGGAATTCTTCTCATGCCTCCAAGGAAGTAGAGATTGATTGAAATGGAAATTGAATGAACAAGAGGTACTATGACGGAAAATACTCTGGACTCTGGTTGTCATACTAGTTAGTTTTTATTTATTAGCATATATTTATAATTTGGGGCAAAAACATTTGTTCTTTTATCTTTTGTTCTAGCACATGATAGGTGTGCTTTCCGTGTGTTTTGACTTTGATGATTGGAGGGATTTTTGGTTGGAAATCAGAAGAATGTCCCCCTTTTTTCCGGCCCAGAGGCATCCTTGGCTTTTGCACTTAGATTTCTTTAGTCCTTGGGGGTTTGCAACATTCAATATCTAAACTTTGTTTTGTGTTCCTATAACATGTATGTGATATGGATGTGATTAATATAAATAAAATTTGAGTGATATTTTGATGGGAATAGCAAGATGAAACCTGAGTGTGATTATTGATGGAATTTGGAAAATGATTTGTTGAATGGTTTAAGTGAACATACTATGGTAACAATTTTTTCAGATCCTTTATTATCAAACTATCAAGTATTCAGTGAAATGCTGCATGTTTTGAAGCCTTAGTTTAACAAACTTTAATGCTACATGTTCAGTATCAAGTATTCAGGTCACATGTTATCAACTGCTTAAATGAAATATTGCAAGTTTCGAGTTTTACTCTGATGATTTGTAGTGCTAAAAGTTTAGATATTAATAAAATATTCACTAATTGTGGAATGTTATGAAGTAATCAGATGAAACATTGTTTTGCTGTACTGCATATATTAGGGCTACATAGGGTCAAACTGGATGGCATCCAGGTTGACTGAATTATAAGGGTGTCATTACTTTGTATTCTATAGAGCAATCAGGTTGAAATATGGTCAAACTGGTTTTTAATCAATTCAAATCAAGTTTTTTAATATATAATATCTGAATCTGGATCCAGGTCTCATAGAAACCTGTAACTTTAGGCTATTGCTCAACCCGGAACTGAACCATCCCTGATTTTTGCTATCCCAGATTTTCTGAATTTATAGACCTAGACAAACAGTTCTAGAACGGCCAATTTTTTTTGGACATGGTTTTGGGACGAAGTACCTACAATGCAGACCAGTTGGTCGGTTAGGTTGGATAAAATTTTGCCACTTCTACAAAAAAATAATAACCAAACTCACAAGTTTTCCATTTGGGAGCAACTCAGCTACAAGCAAAGATTCAGAATTTGACAAAAGATGATGAAGATTTCTGAAAGTCAAAAGAATCAGATATTCAGATAATTAAAATAAAATTACAGAATCTAAAATTAATGAAATATTTGTCAATATATTCATGTGAAAACAAGCATGTGAGGCAAGAACTCTAAACAATAGCAAAAATAGCCGTATGAGCAACCATATAGCATCATTAGGTTCGACTATACAGTTTTCCTGATATAATATATTTAGGATAGTATTTTATAAAATCATACAGTCGAGGAAAAAAGAGAGTAATTGGACATTTCTTTAATAATTCAGATGATACTGATACTATGATAATAATAGGGATAAGAAACATACCAGAGTTTCATAAAAAAATCTAGCACATTTTCTTCTAGTCTTCCCTTCTAGGATTCGAGCCAAACTTAAGAATCCTTTTTGTTCTCGATTTTTAATATCTAGCAACTTACTACAAAGATACTGTGCCGCTGCCCTGAACAATGAGAAGTCACCGGTACAAAGACACTTCAGCATGGAGGCAAAAATATAGGGTCCAAACTGGAAAGAAGAAAAAGAAAACTTCCATCTTACCTAGTGCGGACTGACCATCTGTTATCTGCGACAAACATAGAAAGCGTGAGAATGATGTAGAGCAAATTCAAGCTACTATTCCCTTTTGCTAAATAGAAGCAAAGCGTGAGAATGAAGTAGAGCAAATTCAAGCTAGTATTCCCTTTTGCTAAATAGAAGCAAAAGGATATGTGGCAAACCAAAAGGCTAAACCGAATTGCTTTTACTACCCATATAGCAATACCTTGACCTATACTGCTTTCTTCATGAGAGCCAAGCTCCTGAACATATAAAATAACAAAAGCTTCAGTAACATTGGTACGATCTGAAACAGCAAAGATGAAGCAGTGATCTCCAACCATGAGGGGTGCAACCAAGAATAATACTAAACAATTCACTTACCTTATCCATCAAATCCAGTTCAGTGTCTGATGTTTCCAAAGAAGATGGCTTGTTGGTTTCCATTTCAGATGATTTACTAGTTCTGGGTTCATCAGCAAACACTTCTGTTGCTGGAGTTTCAATTATTCTTTCCTGGCATGTTTCTTCATTGTCAGCAGATTTGTTGGGTATTCCATTCTGTGCATTTCCTGCTTCAGTGTGATACTCTGCAAGTGTCTTCTGTGAGGACAAATAATCGGATGATTTGTTCTGGAAGAGAGCTTTGAGCTCTGAAGAAGTACCTGAGAGGAGATGAAACAATAAGCACAACAGATAATTAAAGTAACTTGAATGTTGTATGTGCATTCATCAATAAGGACATATAAGTTAACTTACAGGGCACCAGAGGATCCATAAAAGTTTGCTGCAAATTGGCAATTATGTCAGCTTTCCAGGCATCCAGATACGTGTGAGGTGCTTTCCTCCGCTTAAATATTAAACTACTAGCATCATGTATTCCCTGCCTCAAGGCCCTGGGAGAGTTTAGGATAGGTGCAGCCATGTCAAACTATTTTAAAAAGGAAAAGAAAATGCTCTTCAATATCCACATACATTTAGACAAAAAGAAGAGACCACTGCGTTGGAGAGACAAATTTCATGACAGATTAGACAAATATAATGGACTTAGGACAATACTGAATTACTGATGTGTTCTCTGGTGTCAGTTCCACAAATTACTAGTATATCTTTTCCAAGGAGACATCATAATTTGTATCAATTTGCTAATTCCAAATATATGACATAAGCACTTATAGTTATTGTGCAAACCAGTAAAGTGTGATGGTTGATGCAAATTTAATAATGAAAAATGAGCAGTATAGCAGTATGAAGTGAAACTAACTCAGTATTCTGACAGCTAAAGTGTCCAGGAAAAAAATAAATATAATGTCTCTCAGGAATGCCAATGATGACAACTATGCCTGCATCTCTTGATCTTAATTGTACATTTTAGTATACTCTTAGTTTGTTCCAGATCATATTTTTTTTTGGTTTGGATTACAACATTAAATGTGTCAAGAACTCAGCCAAAATGCTTAATGCAGTCCCAGTGTTAGGTATACTTGTGAGTTGTGTCAGTCACAATTATGAGATTTAAGACTCATAGAAGTTCCAAAAACTAAAAGAATACCATGCCTTCGTAGCTCTCACTGCCATCAATGATAGAATACAGCTCTAATTCCCATAATTTTGACAATAAGCTCAACCAAGACGAGGCAACTTCAATATCTGCTTCTAGCTCTTGTTCTAGGTCTACATTATTGTGGGCGAAGGGGTCAAGAGAGTTGCACACATCTTGCAAGTCAATGCTAGAAAGATAGTTTATGAACGTGTTCCATCCACAAGGCATCAACACATAACATAGTACTCAATGACAGGACATTGCATTAGCTCCCATTTGTCACTAACTAGATCACAATCCTCTCTTTATTTGCTCTCAACTCTCAAAGTTTATAATGTTCCTTATCAAGCAATAAAGCTGTCTATCATGGAGCAACCTCTGTCATCGGGTAACCCTTCTTTTACCTGAGCTTTGATGGCCACTTGATCGAAAGCGGATGCCCTATTTTTCCAGATGAAAGAATCAGTGCTTCCTTTTCTTGCTTCAATAGCCTCCTAAAGGAATTCATCAACATTCCTTGTAACATAGTGACATTTCATCATAAACCTCAAAGTCTAGTTGACATGAAACAACTAATTAGATTCATTTACATAATCTTAACCACGACCACCTACTTCCAACACACATCTCTGTCCACAATGCAATTTATCCAAGTAAAAATAGCTAATGCTGGAAATAAAAATCATTTGTGCATAGAGCTTTTGATTGTGCCTTACTTTTCAAACATGTAATATTTTATTTAAATATTCATCTCTAGATTTATTCAAAACAACCAGAATATGTGATCAAAACTTCATAGTTGTACAGGGTCTAGTTTCTTACTTGGTTTCTAATGTTTAATCACAAAACGGTTTCCGGTTGACACAAGAAATATGTAAAACACAAATATATGGTTCAAATGAAATTCACTTTGATAGAGTAATTTAAGGGGAACATTTTTTACAATTTATACCAATACTTACTCATTGGACAACACAATTGTTTCATCAAAGAGTTTTTTTCTTTTTCTCAGCATCGGAGGACGTTCCCTCTTAGCTGGAGTTCTGACTGTAAATTTAGGTGAAGCAAGCCCTAAAATAAGAAGAAAAAAGAGAAGGTTATCAGTATCTAATAGCACAAGTTTGTGCATAAAACAACAGAAAAAAAGGTCCATGATGACTTCTCCAATAAGTATTAGAATCATAGCAGAATCCATTCTCATAACAACCAACCTAAATCACATGGTAAGTATGTTCTATCATGAGTTTTGGATGGACTTGTAGCTTTTGAATCTCCCCCAACAAGGATTTGAGTTTTTTCATGATTTGATGATAATATCTGATGCAACATAATTGGCTCTACTGGTTTCTGTAATTCCTTAGCATGTATGTTTTTGTCAGGATCTGATGGTGTCATCTCTTGCAGCTTTAAAGGATGTACTTGATGATCTGATTCCACATTGTGTACATTAGGGCCTAGTGACTCCATGGCAGCTAAACCTGCAAAACTCCCACTTTCTTCTATATGCTGAGAATGTCCCCGAGTTTTTCCCCCTCTAACTCCCATGCTGTTCAAGTTGTAAATTTGACTAATTGTGAAATCAATATCCATCATGTGAGATGGAAGAACACTGTTAAAAAAAATTCATCAGTATCACAAAATTAATGGATAATCAACTGTATTAGAATAATTTAATGACCCTTTCCCATACTCATCCACTGGAGTAAAACAAGCAGAATCGAACTCAGCATGAATTACTGTTTCCCTGTGATATTGCTGCAGTCACATGAATACAACTAAAATTAGATCACACATTATTATGAAAGAAACCCATGCAAATTAATTGACAACTTAAAGATTCCAAGAAATCCAATAGATGTAGAACCAAAAAAATGTGAAGATACCTCATTTAGAAAAAAGGTCTGATCCCTTTCATCTGTCCAGTCATCTAGTATAGAGCAAAAAATATTAAGAAAGTTAGTAAATTCTGGAGTTTTTTTACTAAACGAAGACTTCTTACAGTCTAGGAGAGTGGAAGAACACAAAGGAGACCGGTGCCTAACATATATTATCTAAAGTCTAAAATATTTTCATGTATATTGAAAAAAACAAGGGCAAGTGCAAAATTGATACCTTGAGCAATGGTCTGTTCATGGGATTTGGCAGTTTCACTGGAGGAGCCAGAATTATGATTGGTTAATCCGAATAAATAATGCAAGAAAGGTAGAATTATATGCTTTCATAAGCTTATTTAGTTCTTACCATTCATCTGAGATATCCAGATCAAAGGAATCAAGTTCAAATCTTTCTGGTACAGTGATAGTAACATGATTATATGATGCACGCATGGCTTCAATTGGTGCTGTGGACGTTGCTTCTTTTGCAATATTAACTCTCTGATCTGGTACATGTATCACTTTTTTTGTTTGCATAACATTATGCCGTGGTTTGGCAATTGCTTCATTTTGTACAATCCGTTGACTAGGCATAAATGATTTTCTTATATTAGTCAAAGCCTCATTGCAGTCATGGTAAAGATAGTCAACTTTCTTTGAAAATATCCTGACAATACCCAGAAGTAGCTGAGCCAATATTCTATATGAAATATGAACCTCAGGCATGATCTTATCTGCAACAGTCATAACAGAAGAAACAAGTCATCGTAAGTCAATAAAATGAATCTGCCATTGAGCTAACGAATATGGAGTTTTGGAGCATTAACCTTTTGTTGACATTTTGACATACCATAAAAACACAATCTCATAGAAACATATACCTACCAAACATTTTTATGCTTAAAAATTAAGTTATTAAAGTGTGACGGCCATGAATATGAATGAATCAGCTGAAGTTTCTCCTTTGATTTAGCAGCTTCGCTCAGCTAGTTGGCACCCCTCTCCACTTGGGAGATGTCCAGGGTTCAAACCATATTGGTGGCATCCAGGCCGTGTTTCTCAATTATCTCCTTCCATAAAGAAACCATGGATGGCAACACTTTAATATGATCAAAACAAGCAATCTATGGCTAGATAATCAGATGATTAGATGAAGTGGAAACATATCCAGATGGCCAACAGAGATTTGATTTAGATTAAAGAAAACACCCAAGAATAATATAGAAAAGGGAAAATAATTCCTGCTCCTTAGTTTGACCGCTATTGAGCAATTAGAATCTAATCATGTTTCATTTAATCTTTAGTTCCTGATGTGTATTTTACACACAACTGTTTTGTTCTACAACCAGTTTTCTATGCACAATTGTATGTCTTATTCATTGCTATGTATCCAGGGAACTAGACTAAACAGCTATAAGAACAAGGAACTGGTAACAAAACTTTTGGTAAATAAGCACCAATTGTTAAATGGCACTATTGCAGTCTAATTTCTGTTTTCTTTTTATTTTATTTAGACAGCAAGATAGGGAATAGACTGAATATGGATTTATATAAAATGATGTATATCCAGCAGATTTAGATAAAATAATGTATATCCAGCAAACATATTCATTGATTCACTCTGAATATGCTAAAATAAGGATCCTATGGCCTGTTCTTATTCTCGTTCCTGTGCTTAACTCGTGTTTAAGTTGGCAGTAACTCAAGCTATAATGCTCAATGATTCTAGGCATTTTCCAATGTGCAAGAGTACTATTTATTTTTGCCATGTAGGCAATAAGTAAAAGTATCCCAAGTAAAGTAAATGAGAATGCCAAAGTCAGCAGGGTCCACTTTAAAATCAATAACTAATGCATGTTGTAGAAGAGTAACACTTAAAGTCAGACTAGAGAGGTGTCTAAATTGAAAATTTTAAAGAAATTGATTCTGCTAACAGTTCAACACATATTACTTATGTGAGATCCGGCCTAGAATGGGTCGTCTTGGGCTGAAGTCGGTTGGGCCGATTTCAGTGAGAAGAAGGGATTAAAACAGAGGATCGCAATCACAATCCTCTACTTCTTCTTCTCCTCTTCGGTTAAGCGGATAAGCTACAACAACTGTGGCTGCTGTGGACCCCGCGAGGCGTTTGGGTCGCACTCAACCGCCACAAGGATCGCGGGCGGGTGCAACGAACTCAAGCCTATCCCCCCATCTGAAGCTCTATAAATTCCCTCTTTCCCCTCCACCTGGTCCATCACTAAGCATCTTTTCCTTCTTCCTCACCTCCAGCATCCATCGTGTCGCCAAATCCGAGCTCTGCCACCCCAAAATTCTCACCATTTCTCTCTAGATCCCAGACTTCTCTTCTTCGGAAGCAGCCACCGCCGCCGCGAAGTCCACCGTCGTTGCAGCTCGCCGGTGAGTCTGCATCCTCCCATTGCTTCTTTAGGCCGAACTACTACCACCTTGGGCAGCTTGGGATGCTTCCCTTTCCCTTCCTCTGTTTCCTCTTGTGCACGTCCGAACCCCTGCATCTTTCCACCACCGACTGCACCACCGCGCTGCAGGCCGCCGCCAAGGCCACCTCTGCCGTCGGTTCCTCCAGGCTTCGTTGTCGGATCCCCAGCACCCACCCCCTACCTCTTCTCTTCTCTTCCCTCCGTTCTATCTTCTTCTTCCTCTTCTAATTCTTTACTTCTTTTCATTTTATTTATTTATTTATTTATCTATGGATTAGTTTTTCAAATCCTCTTTTCTTTCTCCTAACTTGTGGGACAGACATGATGATTAATCTAGGTTGGCCCGTGCCATTAACAACCAAACCCCGACCCTTGATTGAACCCGGACTGAGATTCTCTCTCTTCTTCCTCTTTTTCTTTAGATAGTCTCAGGGAGGCCCTGAACTACTTTTCTTGTTGCTCGGATCCAAGTTGACCCTAGTATGGAGGCCTTAAACCGCCTCGGTACCCAGGCAGTAGACCGGCCCATTACCTCAACCCTAGCTAGATCTTTTAAAATTTGGCCATTATTGATTTTTGCTTGACCAGTTGAGTTCTCCTTGCTCGGACTGCCCTAGGCAATCGAACATTGCCACCTTCCCAATTTGACTTAGTGGCATGAAGTTGTATCCGCAATAGTATTTTAATTTTTGACTTTGCTTAACTTCTAAGATGACGATAAAATTAATTGTATTTTAATGGTATTAAAACAGGTGAACCTAACCCGCCTATCTGAAGTAGGGTTTTGAAGCGAGAAGAAGGAAATAACTTAATGCTTCAAAGTGTGTTTTCCGAATTTTGATAAAATAATAATTAGCTTATTAAATATGATATATGTTTTATACTTGGTCAAATGGGTCGGGCATGCTATTGTTACAATAGTAAATCTTTTAAATATGTTGCGTTATGTTATAAAATTTAAAAAATATGACTGGATAAATTATGAAATTTGTTTCATATGTATGTATTCTTAGCACTGCTATAATCTGGCCCCACCAATAGAAATTATTCGTTGGCCCTATCGACTTGTAATCTGAGAAACTAGTTTCGATGCCGAACCATCGGTGATTAGAATAGTGGTATTTGACACTTTGTGCATTATATATCTGACCCGTGCCACTAGGTTACGTGGCTATAGCCTGATGTTGGACCTCTAGTATCAGTTTATAAAAATAATAATAAATTTCAAAAGAGATAAATGCATTATTCGAAAATGGATTTATTCCCTATCAGTATCATGCTCTTTAATTATTTATTCATTTAGCATTCTTAGACTACACTTTTTGGTGTTATGTTGCTTAATGGGCTAGTGTAGCTCATTATTCTTTCTTTTTCTATTTTTTATTTCAGATCTTGAATCATGATTGCTCGGGACTTAAGGAAGTTCGCTAGATCTTCTGAACATTTTCACAATTATTGGAGTTCTATTTATATTAGTTTAGTTGGAACATCTTATTTGATTTGAATATTTCGACTTATGTCACTTTGGAGTAACTTTGATAATTTGCTTTAGATCATGATTAAATTAATTTACAAAGAATCAAAGAATTATTATTGCTTTGAGATTCTGATATGATTTGTAGCCTTGCATACTTGTATAGTCCGCCATGCAGATATGCGGCGTCTGTTACGCTTTGGGTTCGAGGCTACACTCTAGGTTTAGGGCGTGATAACTTATGAAGCCTTCTCTCTACCATGCATTGGCTAAGATAGTGATCCATTTAGACAGCCCATGGCAAAACTCCCACAAGACAGAATCTTTCAATGGACCACTTCCATCATTGGGATTTCAAAAACAGACCACCAATAATCTACATTTGGATGGTCCAAGAATAAAAATTGATTCTTATGCTATTGAAGCTTTTAATACGTTTCTTTTTCGAGCTGGCAATTCTCAGGGCAATGAATAAGATTGCTTCCATGGATGCTTATGCTACACCAAAGTAAAAATTAGCTTGACAATGTGAAAAAGCATCGAGAATGAACAAGAGATATGAGATAAATTCTATCTTGCTTATATTAGCCTCACAATGTAAAAAAGCATCGAGAATGAACATGAGCTACAAGATAAATTTTATCTTGCTTATATACCTTTCTTTACATGATCAGGTAAAATTCAGCTTCTAGACACACAATATATTAGACTAAAACAGACACGGGTTAACCTCCCTATATGGGCAGCCTGAAAGGATCAATATACAACCTGTAGAAGTTTACAAATGTGTTACACCTCTCTTTCAACTTGATGTTTACAAATGTGTTACACCTCTCTTTCAACTTGATGTCACCCCTCTGCACTGATTGCAGATTCTTGCTAAGGCATCTGGCAGGAAAGGGGCCCAGCATAAAATTTTAAATGAAAAACTGGTATTTGTACCAACTTCGCAGACTAATTTTCTTGATCACATAGTTTCTTCTCATGCGACCAGGAAGCAACCTGCCAAGATTCCCTATGAATTTGAAAGTGTCTATATGAAGGGGAAAGCCTCAAAATTGCATCCATTACTAATACACTAATTATACCCCCAAACTAAACTCAAACACATAGGTCATATGTACAATCAGTGATAAAATGCCCCACATTTGCAAAGAGCGCGAATCGAACTGTTGCTACTAGCATACAACACCATAAAGAAGAGTTTGACACTCAACTCTAAGCTAAGAACCATAGCAAACTAAACAATTAGTTCAACATAAATAGTGCTGAATCTTCTGCTCATCAGTTCTACTATCCCTGTATATCTCATAAGAAAAAAGGGTGAGGCTAGGGAAGGGGCGGGGGGGTGTATAAACGTGTACCCGCCCTCAATCTTGCAACTGGTTTCTGATATTAAAAAAAGCATCCTAAGTGCATGACGCTCCACCCACTGCAGGGTCGAGAGGGTCAGATGTATGTACGGAGAGGCTATTTCCATGTTTCAAACCCGTGACACCCAGGTCACAAACATTACCGTTGCACCAAGGCCTGCCCTCATCTGACCCTCTGTTTCTGATAACAAAATAAAACAAGCAAATCCAGCACTCAGGCATAAAGATTCATGAACAAGCTCTCTAAATACCTCGTCTAGGTTTTGACAATTTTAGGAACGCAACATCAGCTTTGACGACCATGCATCATTTACAGCTTCAATGCACTAAGAACAATAAAAAAAAAAAAGCAACTTCTGAAAACCAAATCAACTCGCCTCTTCCAAAAACACCCACAAAATCCGAGAGACATATGCATCAATAAAGAAAACAAGGTCTATAAGGAGGGAAAAAATAAAAGGAAAAAGCAAAAAAAAAAACCGCAATGAATGGGTGGTTTCCTCGGAGCACAAATACTTCGATTTATAGAGACTAAAGCAATAAAATTCAACAAGAAATACTGAGAAGTCACCAGTCACTCTGTGGACAAGACATACCTAAAGAAAAAAACATGTTTACAGAGATTGAGTGAGTGAGAGAGAGAGAGAGTACCAACAGAAGAGGAGATATCGGTGTCGGCAATCTGGTCTTTCTTCAGCTTCTTGAAGCAAAACGCAGCAATCCATATGTTGCCCAAAGGCCCCTTCCTTGATAGAAGGGACTGCGAATAAAACATGGCTTCTTCTTCTTCCCTTCCGACGTCTCTCCCTCTTTCTCCAGCTCTCCGAGCGAGTATTTTTCAGGCGGCAGAAGAAGCGAGAAGACGCGAAGAAGAGCTCTATCGAGATATGAAGAGAAGAGGGTGGGAAACTGATGGCTTACGACGGAAGCCAGCGAAAGGGGCAGGGAAAACAACGGGACACGGAGGACAAGAGAGTAAATTACTGGATTGCCCTTCTGCCACCCCCTCATTTAAAATGATAGATACCATCTCTTGCCAAAATGATAATAATAATAATAAATCGAGAATTCAATTTTGATTTTATCTTTAGAAATAAAGTAGGAAAGCATAGAAAGAGATTAATTAGTCTTTCTATTTTATTGCTAAGTTTGGAAAAGGAAGTATGTAGCAATACCCGGCATTTTAACACAAAAAAAAAAAATGTAATGATGAGTTGGAGAGAAAGTATTTTGGTCTCTTCGAATTTATTTGATTTGTGGAAAAAAATTTTCTCATTGAAATATTTTTTAAAAAAACTATTATCTAGAAATATGATGTTTGGAAAGATGATTTTTTTTGCATATTTAGTTAAACATAAAAAAATAACATATTCTAAAGTAGCTCATATTTGGTTGCGTATTCTTTTTAAAAAAATATATAAAATACCGGTTAGAAAGATACTGTTCTATTCTCATATAGATTTTTTTATGCAAAGCTGGACCTCCCTACTCACTGGCTTGACTGCATTGACGCTGGGATGAATGCATTTAAAGCAAACGGGACCGTACAGGGTGGGCCTGCCTTACCGGTCACGATTCCATCGCCCACGAAGATCAACGATGCACGGACGGTCTCAGCTCAGTACATACGGAATACGAGAATTTCCACCTTGTTGAAGATCTGGTGGTGCTACCCGAAGACTTAAATGAATAGCCATCGCTGTTAAGAACAACCGAGATCCAATTAGAATTTGCGCGTAGCTTTTTGTCTTTGACATAAAAAAAGAAGGTTGTAATAACGAAACGGACATGTGAGAATTTTGTCCTTGCCTTGCTAGTGGAACAAGAAAGACAATAAATAAATTATAAAAATTTTATTTTAAAAAAAGCTACCTTCTCTTTTTTTGTGGTAAAGTTTTAATTAAAATATATTTTTTATTTTTTCATTAATTTTTTTTTTCCTCCCAACCAAATGTGTTCTCCACCAAAATTTGCCCCTAATTTTAGTTTTGGTTACAAAAGTTTGTCCCAGATGCCTAAGCTTTTCTATTTTTGGTTCATCGGAGGCTGAGCTGGGGTGTTTTTGTTATTTGCTGAGTTGGCAGCGGACATTTTGGTAATTGAAGATCGCAACGGTCGGCTTGGGAGGATGACCAGGGGGGACGCCTGTAATAAATGATTGCAGAGCACCATGTAGTTAAATGTTATTAAAAGGAATGGAAAGAAAAAAAAGAAGAAAGTGGAAAATAATATTGAGCAAGAAATATTAAATCTATTCCAGCGAGGATGATTGACGGAGAAAGGTCTTAAACTCTATCCTCCGGACTTTGGCAATTTATTTATTCGTTTACTCCACCGTGCTGTTAGCTCAGGTTGACACGAGGCACGTGTTGGAGAAAGGTGTTAACTATATCCTATTTGAGGCTTTGTTTGGCAACCTATTTATTTGTTTATTTCAGTATGATTTTACCTCAGCTTGACGTGAGTCACTTGTTGGACACGTGGCCGACGCATTGAAAAAGGGCTCGCCGTGTCACGAGTTTTGAGGCTCCCTTCCGGAGGCTTTGTTCAGGATAATCATCCATATTTTTTTTATTTATAAATGGAGTAATCTATGTTATAACCCATTTTCTTCTTTCTTTCAAATGAGTTGGCTTGAGGTCTTCCTTTGTAAAAACCCAATTCAAACTTGACTATTGCCCATGGGTTTAGGATAGGGTTGGCAATCATGGATCTGTTCTTCGGATTGGATGCAATCAAATTAAAAGTTTCTTCAATCCAAATCCGAACTATTTTATTACAAATGATCAAAAATTTAAATTAAAAATTGATTTTTTTTTGTTCAACAAGTAATTTGATGCAACCACATAATTTATCTATTAAATAAATCAAGTTAGATTAAATGAATTAAACAAATTAAATGGGTCAAATGAGTTGAATAGATCTTAAATGGATTAAATGGGTCAAATGAGTTACATGGATTACTTGATCCACCCCATACATAAATATTAAATGGGTTAAATAGGTTAGATATCTAAAATCCGAATCCGACCTGAATGTTAAATAGGTTAAATGAATCGATCTATTTATGACCCAATCCCATTTAGCCCAAAGCTAAATTTGATTATGGTAGGTCGAACATAGAATAAGTTGACAGGTTAGGTCACATTTTGCTGGCCTTAGAGTATCATTCCTGACTTTTTTTAGTGCTATATAAAAAAATAAATTTTGAACACTTGTCGATGCGTAAAATTACTTCACCAATAGTTGTTTTCAATTTCTTCAAAATGATACCAGATAGCATACTACCTAAGTCCATGCTAATGAAGTAAGGTGGTGAGCAATGGGCAAGCAGATGCACCAAGATCTGGTACTAGAAAGAGTTTATCTTGCCTTCTACTTGTTCCTTTGTAGTAAGGCAGCAGTGCTAGATATTCCTGGTCCGAGTATGTTCCATGACATCAATGATGAGACAATACTCCAGAGGTCCAGTAGAAGTGGGTGCAGCTACCAGGAGAGATATAACAAATCCAGCCCCACCATTAGCTCTAAGCATCCAGCACCCGAGCTTACCACCACCGAAATTGATCTTGAAAAAGCTAAAGAATCAAGGCTGACATGCGATATAAATCCCCTTAGAATGCAGAGAAACTATAGAGGGAGACTTCTAATTTTCCTTGGTTATCAAGTACCAACGATGGACAATTGTGTGGATAAACTCTGAAGATTGCAATGAAGCTTTCATGAATGTAACCTAGCTGCTCTAATCTACATTTTTTAATTATTTCTTGCCAACCAAATATGATAAATGACATAACAGATATTAACTAACTATTCCTTGCCAACCAAATATGATAAATAACATAACAGATAGTAACGACCTTATTGATCTCGTAACCTCTATACACTTCACCCTTCAAATGACTCATTAACTTATCCAGTGATAAAGGATTGTCCCGGGTTGATAGCCAGACACCACACCCAATGTGCTCTCTAACATTGAAGGAGAACGAGGCTAACAAACACTTACAATCTCCGGGCAGTAATCACAAGTAGGAAATGATGCAGCACTTTGTGATAATAGAGACAATCCCATGCCACTTACCAAAGCAAAAAGTGCCACTCTTGGATAGATACTAATTTTTCAAATCCAAGGTAGAATCCTCATCAACAAGGAGCCAAACCTTAGGGTTTTATAAAGATCCCTATATTCCACTAACTACTTGTCGCGGTCGTCAAATTTTCCAACCTTCCACAATTAATTGTCGCAGGCGTCCACTTGAGAAGAAAAGGTGAGCAAATGTGATGGTATGGTTTATTAAAGAGAAGAAAGCAAAAAAGGTATGTTAATAAAATTGTTTAAAGACTAATAAATGAGTTCTCTATTCATTCCCATGTATTTGCCTCATTTCTCCACATTTATTTTCTCAGTAAAAAATACATACTCAAACCAGCAAAAAGATGGAGACCCATAATTTTCTGTTGTTTGGAAGTAATTGATTAGTAATGGAAACATAAAGTTTTTTAAGAGTGGCATCAGCATTGGTGAGAACCGCAATTTCTAACCAAAAAAAAATAAAAAAATAACCACGATTGAAGGGGAAACCAAACACAAGAACAGGAGGAAGGTGAGGAGATGCGCCATTCATAGCATGAAGAAGCAAATAACATTAGTTATTAACACAACCATTAAACATTACTTCAGGATCCTTCAGCTTCCATTTGTCAGACCTGGATGCAACATGGCTATTGACACCATAATTCGGATCATAACAGCATGATTTCCATAACTTTGTGCCATGAACCTGTGTTAATACAAGCATGTTGACACATCAGATATCTAAAATCCTTGACCAACTATAATAGGGATCTCAAAGTCCAATCACAGGGGGGTGACCTTTGCAAGCTAAGATAAACGTCAGTCAACAAAACAACACACAGCTTCAGATTTTGAAACATTTTCACACAAAAGATCTCATCAATTCCATGCCACATCACAACTTTTACAGCAAGAACCCTTGCTTGCATGCGAAAAACTTTATTCTGGTCTGCATTTGTTAAGAACTCTCAAGCCAAAAAGCCGAAATGCAAAAGGTTTGGTGAAAGGGAAAAAAATTCAGGAGATTGAAGCTCCAGCTGACAATGTATCAGATTGCACAGGTTAATTAACCAATGCCCAGGTGAGTTTCTGATAAAGTTACATTTAAGTCAAATAATAGGGGGGAGGTTCCGCTCATGAAAGTGACTTCTGAACCTCAGAAGTGACTTCTTTTGGGGGTTTGTCGGCATGAAGCTGCGCCACAACACTCTTCTTGGAGTAGTAATCAATGACCTACAATGTAAAAAGAAGTGAACCATTGGCTTGGACTAATCTGATGAAAACTTTGAAGATGGAGGAAAATAACGAGGCACATTGAACGAGTAGAAACAATTGGTTTAAGCATGTGATGAGGTTGCACATCACTGAATAAATACACTCATAATCTCAAGATTCGATATGACAGTTTTGCCTGATATAGAACCCAATACATTTTAACTTCTTGTTCTTAACCAGTACCAAAATAAACTCTCCTGCAAGAATCTTACTTCTTATAAAATTAAAAAACTTTATCTAAAAGCTAGTGTTTGCATAAAACGTTGACCTGTCAATAATGAACAACAGGTTTGAGTCCCAGGATAACCATAAAAGAAACCCAGCATATCAGGATTTCTGGGAAAGGACTTGACCATACATTTGTCATGTATAGCTCAATATTGCACAATAGCTTGTCCACGTTGCATGATTTGTGGAGTTTCAAGATACTGAAACAGAGACCAAAATCTTTCAATAACATCTGAAAATAAGGTTATGTCCTTAAAGATGACAGTGTCTATGAAACTAGGTCATGTTTTTCCAAACAATCTTGTAATTCATATATTTGCCAGCTCGAGTCCAATCATTGCACAATCCAAATTTAATTAGGTTTCAGGCCCAATTAAACTTGGACTCAACCCAATTAAACTTTATTCGGCTTAATCAATTTAAATTCCAATCTAATTGAACCCAGTTGGATTTAGATCAGACCCAACCCGAGCTAACCCAAATCTATTTTAATTTCTTTAAATCCGATTGGATTAGTTCGGGTTCGGACTCGACCCGTTAATCCGAACCCAACCCATTAACCCATTCCCTCCTCCAGAAGGCTCTCCCGAACCCTCTTTCCACTCTAATCTCCTCCCCATCCCCTCTCAAGGAAGAAGAGGAGGCTCGAGAGAGGTCGAGCAGCCCCCCCCTTTCTTCTCCGGCGAAGGGAGGAGGGTGAACTCGGGAGGGGCCGAGCCACGGCCGCCGATGCCCGCGGCCGAGCCTGCGGCATCCCTGGCCGACCCCAAAGTCGGAGCGGCGGCTCCTTCGTTCCCACTGCGGTGGGGGAGGAACCCACCACCGTGGCCGTAGTTGCGGTCGAACTCGCTGCGACCAAGGGAAGGCTGCGGTCGGGCTCGTCGTGCCCAAAGGAGGGGAGGAAGGGCCTCCGGCCATTGACGGCTGCGGCCACGGCTCATCGTGCCGGATCCGCAGCCGAGAACACCAGGTAGGCTCTTCTCCCTTCCTTTCCTCTTCTTCTTCCTCCCTTTTTCTTTTCTTTCGTTATCAAAAGATAAAGGAACAGGAATTAGGGTCTACCTTGCTCCGAAGAGTGGCGCAACGTCCCTTGCTCCGGCTTCTCTGGTTCAAGGATTCCCTAAGGAAGAAGGAGATCTGTAAGGGCTATGACTATAAATAGGATTTTTGAGCGGTGGTAACCACTTTAGCTGGGTAGCTGTGGCCCCTTCCACCCGGTAGCTAGATCTCCCCGAAGTAGGAGGTGGAAGCCTCCAGGCATCGCCCCCAGCGGCTTGGCGGCTGTGGCCTCTTCCGCTCGGCAGCTGAACCGCCCACCTTCCTCTTCGAAGCAGGAGGTGGCGGCACTGCTTTGTGGTCGGGCATCTGTCGTCCCGTCCGCCTGGCAGCTGGATCGCCCACCTTCCTCTCCGAAGCAAGAGGTGGTGGCCTCCAGATGGGCTGCCTACATGGGTCTAGGTCGGCCCATCTGGCAGCCCAGGCCTAGTTGTCACAAACGCGATGGCAACAAACGGAACAAAATAAGAGTCCGAAACACAACAGTTATCCCAGATGGGATGGAAATGTAGTGACATCCAGCTATGGAAGCGCAAAGATGTTCCGTAATGATCGGATGGAAGTTCAATGGCATCCATCTAACTCATCTGATTAATGGCATATAGACAATATAGACTATGGAAATGCATGACCAGGCCTCTGATCATGTCCTACTCATCTGACTAATGGCACATAGAATATATAGTCTCCAGACAGTATGCAAGGACACGATGAAACTGCAACTTAATTGCAGGATGCTTTAAATATTATCTGGTCATAGTTGCAATTTTCTGCACTCCCTTTAGCAGGGCCATGAGATCCAATATTGAAATCTTTTAATCTGTGCAATACTGAAACACAGCTGCCATCATGACTCAAACTACAAGATTTTAAGGTTTTGGTACTCACAAAAGCATGACTTATGGACGTAAACGCTGAGCATAAATGACCATGAACTGGTTTGTAGCCCAGTGGCCGCACCACTATATTTGAAGGAGTTTGGATGGTATTTCCCCATATGATTGATATAGGTTTTTCCCCGTCAATTCTTTTAAATGATGGGTGGCGCTGCCCCACTATTTTCAAGATATTCAATAAAGACCATCTAAAAGAGGCAGTTATCCATGTTGGCACAACAACGTGAAATGGTAGAAATTTGTTTTCGACAAAAAGGTAAGCTCAAATTGATGATGAAGCATTTCCCTATGTTTCAAAAAACAACCAATTGGCTGACAACCTTGCCTGAGGTGGCTAAAACTTTCTGGATGGCTACAAAACCATCCTGATGTTCAAGATACAACTAGTATGTTTATTGACGTTCCACAGTTTGGTTTGAAGCTGTATATGCATCACAAATAGACAGAAGAGATGGAAGCCACATCAGATAAACAAAATCCTAAGAGGCTAGCTAGGTTTTCCAGCATATAAAAGAAAAAAAAAATTCATATTTGGTTGAAGCACATTACAGCGTGCAGAAAACTAGCTTCAACCCATTGGTAGTTCCATATCAGTTATTTTCTTTCCTTGCCCTTCTAGAAATTAAATTGAAGGAAGCTCAAAATCTCCGTTTGTGTTTCATTCAGGCCAGCCCTGCCAGATTATGCAGACCTGAATTTACAGACATGAGAGTGCCATTACTCCGATATTCTCCTTGGGCTGGTATAAGGAAATATTGATAGTGAACATGATTTTAGTACTCAACCTCAGAGTTAATGCCACTCAATCTATAAAAGGTAAGCTTTTTACCAGTGTCGGCAATTTTTTCCAGATAAAGGCATATAGATGGATAAAGAGAATGATCCAAATACTCGGCATGAGAGGGATATGAGGGAAACAGAGAAGACATAAATGGAAACTTGAAAAAATATTGTAAAATTACTGAATGAACTTATAGCAGAAATGAAATGATTTTAGAAACATATTTGCAATCAATTTCTTGCCCTCTTATCCCACTTCAACGCTTACCACAAACCTCCAACTAACTCAAGAGCAGTATGCAGATCAAATCTTATCCAGTCCTTATTCTTCACAAATTTTGATTTTTCCTACTCTTTTAATGTTTCAAGCTAACATTTAAATATATCACCAGACCAACCAACTGATTCCATTTGGAATCCACTCAGTTATATTGGACTGGAAAAGGGCCAAGGCATCGAATTTTGTGACCAACTGAACTGAAATGTGAGAACAAAAGAACAAGGATCTAAAGAATTTTAAAAATCAGTTTTACCTGACAGATTCAAATATATATATGTCAAATAGCAGATTAATCAAAAACTAGTCAACCTCCATCTCTGAAAGGGATTCGTTCAAAATGTTGTTTAGCTCCTTCACTCTACTCTTTGCAACTGCAATGCACGCCTACAAATCATCAAATGCATTAGTAGCCTTCATGTAATTCTTTGGTCAATTGTGAGTCACCAATATTACAAGCCAATTTATTATTGTCTATAAGTTTTAATGGATTATAGAATATCATAGTGATTTATGTCAGCTACCTGCTTGATATCCAACACTCATGCAGAATTCATATTGCACACATGAAGAAAGCACAAAACTGGCCATAAAACAAACTTCATGTTTTTCTTAAGATGTTGCTAGAAGCATATTTAAATTTTCATGGAATAGTAAGATAGATAGCTGACCCTAATTAGTGTGGGATTAAGGCTTGGTTGAGTTGAGAATTGAACAACAAGATATATAATTCTATGATGTTACATACTCTAAAATTTGTTCAAATGCATTTCATGAATTTAAAAATTAATTTTTTATTAAATTTAAAATGTGCATTTAAATCAACATATTTTTCAATTATCTTCTAAATCACATCATAGAGGTTAATAAAAGATTCGAGACAGCTAGTGTTTTAAATATCTTAATAACTTTAATTCCCCAAACTTCTACTCTAGTAAAGTTATAGGAGGAACGTGGTGACAAACCTTAATTGTTGACATGTTGGCAAGAACTGCTCCCCCTGGTTTGTATATTGACACAAGCTGGCCCCATGAATCTAACACAACAGTCACAAAGGTATCCATGATAGACTCTTCTTCTGAATTGGGGTCTGCAAGGATGTATTTTTCATGAAGTATGCATGTCAAGGAAAATGGCTTGCTCCTAAGTGAGAGCTTCCTCTTTTCTTTATTGACCAATTCTAGTTTTGATTTTCCTTCCGTGAGTTCACCAGATACAGCAACAACTCTTCCATCATCATTGACAGAAACAAGAGGGATCTGCACTGTAGATCAATATAAAATTTTTAGTCATTAAATTTAAGTACAAACTAAATGAGATAAACAAGGTAAATAAAACAATAGTCATCCTTGCAACAAAAACAAATTACCAGTCAAAGATGGGCATCAGTATGGACATCCAACCATCACAGAGGTGGAATAATATATGTGTGTATATTTATGTGTATGTGTTTGTATGTATGTATGTATATATACAGATAGAGAGAGAGAGAGAGAGAGAGAAAAGGGGAAGGGGTGGAATAGGATCCATTGGCTGGATTTCAAGTCACATTTGGTCAGGTGAAATCAGAAGATAGGGATCTGACATTGATGATTCAAGCTGTTGGATATGATCTATACCTTTTAACTGCATACTGACCAAAATTATGTGATATCAATAAAGCACTAAAATCAATGGTCCAACCAGGAAGAAGACAAACACAAACTTGGAGTTGTTGAACAAGAAACTAAGACAGCAGCAAATGCCCACAAAGTGCTTGGACTTGAAGAGGCCAAATGAAAGCTCAAAGAAACTTGAAGAGGCCAAATAAAAGCTCAAAGAACCTTGAAACCTCACTGGCATAAGTACATAAAGTAAGTAAATCTTATAAAGGAAAAAAGCAAAGCTACATCGAGGACTTAAAAAGGGCCAGCTAACTAGCAAGAAGATGATGCAGATAGGAAAGGAACCAATGAATTAGCAAAAGGGCTGCGATCCCAGAAAATAGTTGAGATAATAAATGAAACAATGTGTCTACCTATAAGACGGTTTACATATCAAATTTGGGGGAAATGGTTGTGAGTTGTGACACATGGCATAAGGGCCATATGAGCTAACAGGGATAACTAAAGTGAAAACCATTATTAACTTGTCACAGTTTCACAAATTGTGCCAATGACATCAATATATGACACTGTGACAAGGTGCTTTTACTTTACGTCATTGACATTGTGATATTCACCCACATTTGGAAATCAACAAAAAGGAATTAATGCACATTTATTCTAAACCAATTCAAATAATTCAAAAGAATGTTACAATGTGCTTCACTTGAATACATTGTGTTCAACACGAAATAATTGACATATTCTAAACAGCAAGCTTATAAAAAATTGCTAAAAAAATGAAAACTTATAAAGAAATCATGACTTAAAAAAACTGTCCCGGTCATCCCGTCCTGTTCCAATGAGATCATGGCACACGAGATGGATGCAGGACTCCTAAACTCACTTCCGTCCCCCATCCCGCCTCCATCCCAGCTGGGTCATGCACCGATACGGCCGTCCCAATTCATAGAGTGCTTAAACTGAATAGGAAAAACTCTCGGTTCCTGTTTTTTTCCACTTGACAGGGATAACTTTTATGAACCTACTTAGTTCATAGATCTACAATGTAACGATAAATATTTAAGGTACACTGAACAAATTGAACTTCAAATGGTGTTGGTTACATTGTATGTCATGGCAGCACAAATTGGATTAAGTTTTTGCTTCAAAGAACCTTTTAAATAGGTTATTGCTTGCTTGACCCCCTTTTGAACTAAGCCTAGTCCACTTGGTCCTTGGTCAGCTTAGAAGACTTGGATTATCCCCAAATACCCAAACAAACTCAGAAATTGGATCAACCCATAAATAGCTTGGCCCAAAATTTACCTGGCCCAAAACAGAATTTGGAAAAACATTTGAAATTCTTAAACCCAGCATGTGCTCGCATGTGCTTGGGCATCCCCCCGGGGGGGTGGAGGGGGTGGTTACTTGAGGTGCACAGCCGCACATGCAGAGAAGAAGACAAACTCCTGATGGAGTCATCTTCTTCCTCGACTCCTGATGGGAATCCGACGCCGAGAGGGATGCTGGAGTTCGATCTCAGCTCTAATTAAACCATCCCAGATCCCTTCAACCCCCACCAGCAGTCTTAGCCTCAAGTGGATATTGCTGGTGTTCCCGGCTTCATCTCGAGCACCGTCCGCCACTGCCATAGGCTAGCATCATCGAAACAAGGTATTAATCTTGTAATCCTCAAATTGATTTTCCTCCACATCCTCCTTAGCCTTTAAACCATGTTTTTTGGTGGAGAGGTCGCCAGATTTGGTCGGGAATTTTGATGCCCTGTTTCGATTATGAATCCTCCGTTCCAAGCTTCGTTGGAAAATCTGAAGTAAAAAGGGCTCCAGCCATCAGTCCACGACCATGCCAAGCTCTTTCCACTACGTCGAGGAGTGACCCTGGGCTTTGCTGCCGGTTAGATGGAGTTTTCAGCCCTTCTAAAGTTGTGTTGATCACCAATTTACACCCCTATTTTTTATTCCTTTTCAAGCGTCGCTTAGCCATCGGTTCCACTGTCGTCGGAAGATGGACCTTCCGCCTCCCAATTCTTCAACAGTTGTCCTTCCCTATTTTATGTCAGGAAGGAAGCTCTAAAGCCCCTATTTTCTCCTCTATTGTTCCTGTCTCCCTCACGACAAGTGGACCGCAATGGGTCCCTTCTCCTAAGATCAAGGTCGACCTGAACTCAGCCCTCATCTCGGGGACCTAATTTCCATGAAAATATTTTACGATTATTAGGCTCGATCCTTTATGGGGGTGTCAAGATATAGAATTTTTATTTTTAAAACAATCATGGTTAAATTTCTGATAGAAATATAATTTTTGAATATTAAGCTCTGAGAGAGATTTTTAGACTAAGAGGATCTGTTAGTTAGTTGTACTCGCGATATAAGCAATGTAACCCTTTTTCTAGATTTATCGGCAATTTATAAAATATTCATAATTTTTGAAGTCGTATTATTCATTATTTATGAACTTGACGCATAGTGTTTTATTGATATGCTTTTTTTTCTAAAATATTATATGATTCATGATTGAACATGTTGATTTCAATATGGATTATGCTAGATTGATTTTGATATTGCATATTTTATGTATCCTTCAATTTGGAACATGAAACATCTTTTTGAGAAAAAAAATTGAATCGAGATGGATTGGGACTCGCTGTTGGACTATGTTTCGATACCCTATTAGTGGAAGGCATATGTTGGCACTTCGATACTCTACCAGTGGGAGTTATATATTTTGATACTTATATCCTATTGGCATTTTGATACCCTACCAATGGAAGTTATGTATTGACAGTACAACTATTTCTAAGCTCATTATCTGGCCTAGCCACAAAGTATAAGTATGGTCATAGTTCATAGTTCACATGAATATGAAATTTTGAAAGATCTAGGATTTATAAACGAAATTTGAATTTTGAGAAAAAATGGATTTGCATGCACAATATTTTGATAATGTTGCACGTCTAGATTTAGTTTTGAACTAATGTACTTCATATACTTATTTTTAGTATATTATTGTTTATCTTATTACCTGATTTATTTAGTTTAAATGTTCATTACTTACTGGGTTGTCTAGTTTATTATTCAATATTTTACTATTTTTACAACTGATAGTTAAGATGGCATAGGGACATATTTTGGAAGAGTGATTAGAAGCAAAGTTCTTTTTTTTTTATTTTTGATTAGTATTTTATTAAAAATATGATGTAAGACTATTAGATATTACTAGAATTTTATGATACATTAAGTTGGATTTTAGTTATTTAAATTTTAGAGTTATTTAAATAATTATTTGATTCCACTACTTGCTTTATGATATTGTGACGAGATGTCTTGCATGTATATGAAAAAAAATTTCTATGAGTATGCAGCGATTACCGCATACCTGGCCCGTATTTTCAGGTCGAATGCGTGACATTAGGTTTAAGGATAAATTATGCCTTGACAGAGGACTTTGAAACCAATTATACTAGAATTTTAAACCATGTTTACATCACCCAAGTAACTCTGAACTAACCAGTATATCGCAAGAGCTTATAGGGTATGGGTGAACAATGTATGCAAGCTTACCATCCTCCATTACGTGCAAATTGGACTATGCACATGGATAGTTAAATGAATAAAAGCATAAGATAAGTCAAAATAATAACCAAGTAAACATTTATAAATAATTGGCTTGGAGGGAATTTGAACTCATGGCCTTCAACAAACTAGCTCGGATACCATGTCAAACTAACCACTAGATCCTAAGTGCCTATGAAACAAGAGAAGATGGGTCAATATTGCATGTTAGGCTTAACAATAACAAAACCTCTAGTCAACAATCCAAGAAACCAAAGTTCGCTATCTCGGTACTATATCCCGTACCGGTGCCATACTAACACAGTGTCAGTACGGTACAGTACGGAATTTTTTTGACGTACCGAGTGTCCGTACGCCATCCGTACCGGGTACCGGTACCGAACTGGTACAGTATACCCCGTACCGCCCAGTTCAGGCCGGTATAGTACGCCCCGTCCCTTCCGGTTCGGGCCGATTCGGCGTACCATGCTAGAAACCATCAAACACTCACCTAAGAACTCTACGGAAGACTTTTTGGGACCAGCCTGACCCTATGATTGTTAGTTTGATCAAGTTTGGTCTAAATTTGGGTTGGTTTTAGATCTCAAACCTACGCCATTAGCTTATTTAATCAAAATTAGGTAGTGATAAAACTTAGGTTATGTTTAGTAGTTTGGTTCAAAGCTTAAATTGGCTTGGCATTAGGCAGAGTTCAGATTTTGCCCAATCCAAATTCCTCTAATGAATGACAAAACAATGAGACTTCCTTTGACAAATGTGCTTATTGTATTTAAAGATGAGTCATGCGAGGACTTTTCTTAAGCAATGTCAAACATGCCCTTTAAGTGTTTGAGAAAGTCACAAGTGGATTACCTTTCCAACATTTGGGTCTTTGGGGTGACCCACCTACCCCTTTGAAGGTCCCCTCCTCTTTCATTCCGCTAGATGCTCCCAACATCAAATGTTTGGAATCCACTTGCAATCTAACTCAGCAAAAGTGAGATGATTATTTGCAAGGGAGGCAATCAAGTTAGTGCTATCATAGTGCACCACATCACTACATATTTCATGCCCTTGCCGAACACACCACTAACTAGGATGGCAATCAATATGGCCCCGTTTTGGAGAGCCATTGACAGTAGAGCTTTTGGAAGTAGAGCTTTCTGAAGTAGAGCTTTCATAAATAGTTGCTTGTTGTTGGTAACTACATTTCTAAAGTATTGTGCCACTTTAACATATGTTTGGTAAACAAACTGAGAAAGTACTTTTGGTATAACAAAATGACCATAAAAAATATTGCATAGTATTATACAATAAAGAATAATAAAATATAATATGTATTAACACATAAAAATATGATATAGTATAATATTACTATAATATAATATAATATTATAATCATATAGTAATATAATATTGTATACTGTAGCATAATAATTTAATATAATTTTAAATTATTTAACATAACACATCAATGTATTATGATATAATGTAATATAATATTATATTTATAGTATAATACAATAATAAAGATATAAAATATTATAATTATTGGCGTAAATTAATTTCTCATAATATAACATTTTCTAGCTAAGTGATAAAATTAGTTAAACAATTATTAAAGGAACATTCTGTGTAATTATTATATTTTATCATGGGTATTTTGGTCAAAAAAATAGCTTTTCGACCAAGTCTAAAAGTGGTTTTTCGGAAAGCTCCAAAATGAAGCTTCTCCCAAAAGCTATTTTTAGCTTTTTAAGAAAGCTAAAACAGCTTTCCGAAATTTTTACCAAACACCCCTATTACATCTAAAAGTGCTTTTAGAAAGGCAGAAAGTACTTTTTGGCCCTCCAAAAGCTCTCCTAAACGGGGCCTATATCATCCCATCAATCTTTTTGTCTCAAGAGTGACTCAGATACCATTACATCCACCATCTCACCACCCCATTGACTTCCTTCAAGATATCCAATAGTTTCCTTGGTGGTCACCTTTGGAGCGGCTCATGATGACACTCGCCTTCCTTCCAATACATCCTACTTATCATCAATGCTAATGGTTATGTTTACTCTAGATCTTGATTGAGCAGTAAGGAGGGGCAGGAGGCTTGTACCTCTTTGCCACAAATAGTTCTAAAGATTGTTTTGCTAAATTCTACACGATAGGAATAAGCTAGGAAAACATCATAATCAGAAACTAACAACAAGCCTTAATCCATCAATATGGAATCACTTATGATCCTATTTCCCAATGTATGATTGCAGTATGTTGGGCTTAAATTCAACATAACAAGAAAAGGAAAAGAATGTAATAAGTTGTAGCTGAGCAAGGATGAACTTACAATGAGAAAATGCCGCAACTGCTGAAAGTAAAGCAGCATCAAATAGGCATCCATCAGCATTGAGACAGTAAATATCCTTCAAGACACAAACGATAGCCATTTTGGTCAAATATCAACTACAAAAACTACAAGCTCCCTCAGTTGCTAGAATGTCAATCATTCAATAACTACAATTCTGAACAGACCAAGGTTTTAAAATTCGGAACCAGACATGCTTTTAATCCTCTAGAATTTCAGTTTTGATAGTTTCAGTTTCAGCAATTTCACTATGAGATTTGCAGTTTCAGTCAAAAAAGTTAGGAAAAAATCCAAAAAATTAGAAAATAAAAAAAAAACGCAAAAAGTTATTTCACATCATTTCATTGTGTTTAGAGTTATTCAGGGTCATAATTTGTGTAGTTTAGGTAGTTTTAGGTGGACACTAAATTGTTCAAAGCTCATGTACTACATATATCATAATTTTCTCTAGCTTCTATAATTGTTCTTCACTTTCTCTGTATTTTAGACTCTCCTACACTATTCTCTTTGATATAATTTCCCATATTTTCTCTAATTTTTACATTTAACTAATTTTGCTGCTAATTGTTGCTCATTTTATTTCATTATAATAACTCATCTAAGAATGAAAAAAGCACTTGACCATATTTCATCATATTCCATTCAACAATCCATCCTAACAAGAAAAGAACCATCCAAAATAAAACCCATTTTATTCTATTATTTCATTTTAATGTATCCCATCATTCAAAAGAAAAGAAAAGAAAACTCATTTAAGTAGAAAAAGAACCACAGCAACATGTTGCTTTCTCATTAGTAAATATACATCAAAATCGCATCAGCCACGGCAATAACCAACCTTAGCCAAAAATAACATAAATAAATTATTAGAGCTTTAGATAAATGTGATATCGAACAACATTAACAAATTTTAAAAAATATTAGAAAGTATTGAACATATAAAACCTATTGATAAAAAAAAAAAAGATAAAAAAAAATATCAGTTTGGGTCAAAATCTGCTGAAACTACCAAAACTCAGCCAAAATTGGTCAAACCAGCTAAGACAGGTCTCCACAGAAAATGATCTGTTTGGCCATCATACATGCATACATATATACATAGTTACGTACAAATATACATACATATAGACTTACATGCACAAGCACACGCGCACATACATGCATGCATAAGTACACAAACACATATAATTGTAAATGCCCTAAAATAATATTTCCTTAATTGCTTCTGTTATTAGATGTACTACTATTATTTGCTGCACTTCTGTTGTCAGGTGTACTACAACAGTATTTTTGTCATAATATACCTCTCTTGAGTGGTTTCCCTAATTTAACAACATAGGAAAAAAGTGTCTAATCAGATCTGTGATTGAACAAGTCATCTTTTCTCCACTTCTTGATTCTTATTTTCCTTTTTTTTCTTGTATGTTCTTTCTTATTCTCTAATAAAAGATCATCTGGATTTCCACTATTAAAGGAGATAATAGCAGGTTAAAGAACAAAACATCAGGCAGTTTAAAGAACAAAACATCAGGCAGTTCTCTCTACATTTGGATCTAGATTTAGTAAAGTTCAACAGATTCAGATGCAATAAAAAAAAACATATATAAAGCACACACAAGATGCACGTAAACATGCATTAATGTTTAGTATGTGTATAATGGATGGAATGTTTATAAGAGTTCTTGGCCTTAGCTTCTTCGTATTCGAATCAATAATAAACCTTCTATATGAAAAACAATATTATCTATCATGATTTCTCTATGACTAAAATTTCCTAGGAATAAAAAATCATGTGTTTCAGAGGTCTCTTTCCAATGCATCAAAAAGTTATAAAATGGACATAGAATTATAGTTAGTGAGCTGAAATATTGCTGCAGGACATATTATTTCACAATCCAAGCTCTTGACCTTCACTAGACATCTTAAAACACAAATAAAAAACAACAAATTCCACTGATTTCAGTGCATCTAAACCATAAACCAAAACAAAGCTTGGCATTCTACAATGAACATTGTACATGTGTACACCAGATGCAAAAGATGCCTCCAAGATAATGAAATATTGTTCCTAAGCAATTTAAACAATGTAGATTATGCTCAACAACATAGGTTTCCATTTTAAAAGGTCAATCATTTCTTTCACATGGAAAGCTCTTGGGGCCAAATACTGTTAAATGCTTTCTAGCTCTACTGTTCATACATCAACATGCCCATAAATTTTAGTACATATTTTTGCATATGCATGTATTTATATTTTATTCAAATCAATCTAAATTTTAGAAAAATGGCGGACGAACTTTTGCACAGGAATAGTGAACTAAGAGAAAAGGGCAGCCTTACCAAGTAGGCCATCCATGCAGCCTTTCCACTAATTAAGGACAGTTCATTCAAGTTTATCATCTCAGAACTGCAGAAATTCAAAGAGTAATTTCCATAAAATGTCATGAAGCATTCCAAACAAAATTAAAAGAAAATAATAATTACATTAATGAAAAAATATGTTAAGAACATATCTTATGATCTTAAATGGCCATCAAATGGTTCTAAAAGGAAAAATATTTTGCTCAAGCTATAAAAGAAAAGAGTTTGCAATTGGACCGCACATCATTTTGCAATACAGAAGTTTTGAGTAGTATTACATGGATGCAAACACAAGAATGGTATTCAGACACATATCCGAGTATCTGACATCAGAAAATGAAAAGATCAATAGAGAAAGATAACTAGAAGATATATTTAAATAGTGTATAAAAGAAACAGTGATATATCATTTATTATGGTTTTCCAATATGCACATTTCTCTTTCAAACTTCTCAATTCGCTTAAGATTTTTAAAAAAAAAGATATTACAAAATGTTACTGTAACACCTATATTCTTGACCAATCTGTAAAAAGATAAAAAGCTTGATTTTAACATTATTGTAGTGAGCAAACTCATTGTTGGAATATATTTTTCATCCCATTTATAAAAGCAACAACCTGATGCATCAATTATTCATATACATTTCAAACATAGATTTTAGGTTGGATGTGGGTGTCCAAGTAAGACAGGTTTTGATGAATCTCCTCGTTTCCACACATGGGATTATAGCAACCACTCTGCCATTCAGAATCCAACAGGAAATAAAATATAGACTTCTAAATTCATCACTAATGATGCCATTAGCATAGATTGTCATCCAAAGGTTTTGAACAAGCAGCATAAACCAGCATGAGATTGAGGAGGGCCTAGGTAAGGAAAGCCATTGAGGAACTAGGTTGCCTGAAGCCTTCATTCTGATGAACAGTCCAAAAGGAGCCACTCTTGAGCCATTCACTATGAATTAGGATATGAGCAAAGTCAAACCCAGATCAATACCAAAGGTTCTTGTAAAGAATCTCTTTCACTTCTGAGGAAGAATACTCTGGACCTCCATGAGAGCCCAAATTGCAACTCAACATCTAACTTTAAACCATGTTAGCATAAAGGCCACCAATTATACAATTGATTATATTGGTTACTTTATCTGGTTGTGAAGAGGCTTAATGGAAAATGGGAGGCCAGTGCAGGAACCTATGCAATAAACTAAACAAGTAAAAAAAGTTGGAATGCTGTTCTTGTTGGAATTTGCTAAAATCTTAAGAATAGAACTAGAGATATAGTTGTTATATTTAATTAAAACCATAATCAGTAATCATGTTTAAGATGTTATGTCTAAGGAAGACTGGAAGGATGTGTGGGGATAACTTCTGTTGTTGCGCTGGAACACTCACACATGGCCAAACATGTCAGAAATGTATAATAAATTTTTCAGCTTTTCATCAATATAACAGCATATTGGACAAAATAAAAATGCTCTCTAGTTAGCTTCTGTACTAAAGAAGACAAAGGGGCTATTAACTGGAATACACTACTATCATTCACCTTAATGTTCTCCAACCAGACTCAAGACACAATTTTCTTACAACTTTCCTGAACATTAACATTGTTGACAAGCCAAGCAGATCTTATGCCTAGGCTGCCCAGCCCTGGAGTACCTCCAACATCAATATTAGACCCAGAATCAGAATCAGCCCACATATATCAGGCTTCAAAGGGCCCTAGACAAGGTTCTTTTGTCATGGGGTTCAAAATCAGGCTTATAATCATCTATAAAGCCCAGCTCCAATCCAAACACAATTGGGGTCCTTCAAGTTTCTAAGCCCTAATCTGGATTGCAGATCAGACTTTCAAGTTTCAGCCATGATTTGTTTTAGGCAAGGAATTTCTGCCAATCAAGAGATACCAATTTTTGACAAACCAATTAGTCAACATCTTATTTTACTTTATTGTCTAACCAGATTGGGTAGCTATATCTTATATAATTTATGCTCAATTAGGTCAATATATGAAAAGATGCTAGAAAAGTACATAGTAACCTAAACAGATCAAGATGGGAACTAGGTAAATGTATACCAAGAGGGATGCCCACACCCTTTAGAGAAACAGATAGATAGGCAAACAAATTGATCATCTCACTCAGCCCTAACAACAACTAGGAGGAACCTACAAGCAAAGAAAATGAACCGAGCGCCCAATGAGCCTAGATGGTTTAGGATTTCTTGACCAAGGCACCTAAAACTAAAGTAGAGGAGGCATTTTAGACCTTTTCTACAGCAATGTTTAGGGTTTCTAACCACCAATGCATGAAATCACACATGAAGGGGGAGGGAGAGGGAGAAGGAGGATGGGAACGAGGGAGGGAGGGAGAGACCAACCAAGCGAGCCAGAGAGAGGGGAGGGAGGGAGGGAGAGAGAGAGAGAGAGAGAGAGCTGATCAAGAATCATATCAAAAAGGATGAATCTCCTATAAAATAGTACCTGATGAGTCATCCAAATTTTGAGACCATGTTGTTGATCATGATCTACAGTATTACAGCGTGCTTAAAAACTAAGTATTTCTTGTATACAAGTGAGTGACAACAAAATGGATGTTATACATTGAATTACGAAAAATAATTGCAGAGAAGATATATATAAGAAATGAATACATGCAATTGATCAAAATATACACATCATGAAACAAAATTCAAGTTCAGTCCGTTTGTGCATCTGTATTTTGCCTTTGGATTCCCACATTCACTGCATATCTCTTATATATACAATGTAAACTATGGACATGATGGCCAATTGTCTGTTCATTCAACCAACCACATGTGATCACATACAAGTGAGGTCAATAAAAGAAAAGCAAATCCATTTCTTACCTATGGCTCTGACCAAATTACAAAAAAAGAAAAGAAAAAGAAAAAGAAAAATCCTCACAGCCACAGATCCATGCTCACCATGTTTGTACCAGCACTAACCCAAGAGATCATTGTTTAACCTTTTCTACTTTCAATCATTTTTTCCTTTTGGCCTAGAACCAATGGATTAACCTCACAAAAAATTGATGGCCAAGATTGCTTTCACCAGCTTAGTTGGATACCCACACCAAAAATTGATGGCCAAGATTGCTTTCACCAGCTTAGTTGGATACCCACACCAACAAAAGTTGCTCGACAGTTTCTCAACAAAAGCCTACTCCTAGACAAATGTGTTTCCATGAACACCCCCATTCTAGGCCAAGGTTGGATAATGCCATCACCTATTATAACATCTATTATCCAAAACTACTATTTAACAATTAAATTCACTGCAGTTTCTGTTGTTTTCCAAGATGAGAAAGGACTGGAATTATTTACAAGTATGTAAAAATTATTATAATACTTACTATTTTTAAAAAATAATACACAGAAAAAATATGTGTAGACCATTGTACATGAAAAATAACAGTTTTTCCAGCTGCATGCAAAGATTTGGTGATTCCATAAAATATTACCTTAAACAGGTAAACAGTGCAAATGTTAACTAATAATCCATGCCCATAAATTTAATGAATGTTATTTTTCTTTGAACTATGTTTTTTCCCTCAGGACCTCAGTTAGACATGCACAAGAAATAAAGGTAAATACAGAACTAGAGGGTCCTGACATTTTTTTTGGAAAATATGAATCAACACAAAGAACTTGCCCATCGTTTTTTTTTAGAAAAAAAGAACACTGAAACCATGTTCTTTTTGCTTCTTTGTGTTTCTTTGGAGGCTGGCTTCATGAAGCCATCTTCAAGCCCATCCAAAATATGGTCATTCAACTCATCTTGCATCGCTGCACATGTAAGGCAAAGAAAGAGAACAAAGACAAGAAATGGAGGGGGGGGGGGGGGGGGGGGGGGGGGGGGTTAAATGATTTCCTAACTCTCTAGTTAGAACTGCTGAGTTATGCCCCGTTCGATGCGACGTTCGCAGCGGAATTCGAACGGGATGTCGTTCATCGTATGAACGCGCCTTGGATCGTAGAATTCAAAAAATTTTCTGGATCCAAATCCAGAAGATCTTTGAACTCATTAGGGAGGGAAGATTAGGATCTAAGGAGGGTTGATAAAGATTTATAAAACTGAAACAAAAAATCAAAAGTTTTAGATTTGAAGATCTCATCTTCAAAAATTTCTGCAGGTGTAGAACACCGCAGCCTGATGATCTGTCTAGGTTCCTGGTTAAGCCGCACACATGTCCGGCCTCTACAGGTATCCACACGAGGATTTAATCATCTGAGATAAGGTCTTATCGGAGTGCTAGCTCATTGCAAAGACCTCTAATGACTATCATAAGTTGGAATAAGAATCTGCAACTTACCTCCTTGAAGAAGAACCCTTTCTTCTTCAACCTTGCTTGCGATGGAGGAAGAGGAAGGAGGAAGCTTGCACGTGGATCTTCCTTGCCTTGCTACTGTGGAAGTAGAGGAGGATGAAGACCCCTTGCTTCCGTGAAGGAGGAAGAAGAAGGGTTATGTGGCGTGAGGAAGAACTCCTTCCTTGCTGCCGTGTGGTCTTTCTTCCTTTCTTTTCTTCTCAAACTTCCAACGCCTTGGAAGAGGAAGAAGGGAACTCCTTTGCTGTCGTGCAGGAAGAGGATGAAGGCTCCTCTTGCTGCCGTGGGATGGAGGAAGAAAGGAAGAGGAGGCGTGGAGAGGAAGAGGAGAATTAATTCATAATGTCTCTCTTGCTACCCTTTTATAGATTGGGTTTAGGGCTTCTCCTAATCTTATTAGGAGTATGGGAATATAACCCACCCTTGGATTAATGCCAAGTGTCCAATCCTTGTGCTCATAGATGCATGACATGTGTCCACTTAATCAATTGATTAATTTTCTAATCACATTAGGATTTCTAATCTCATTAGGAGAATTAATTGATTTGGGAGCATGCATCCTACGACGCCATGTGGACTTTAAAGTCCGCATAGTGTGAACATGACTTAAGTCATATCATCCTACGACGACATGTGGTCTTTAAAATCCGCACAAACCTTGGTTTAATCAAATTGACCCAATCATGAACCCAAATCAATTTGGGTCGAACCTAATTTGATTTGGCTCATTAAATCAGCCCAATTGCAATCCAATTGCAATCAATTCCACTTGATTCTTCTTCCATTAACTCACTAACACTTAGTGGGTTAATTCAATCACCAATCATATTGATGATTGATTTCTATTGTGATTCCAAATCACAATTATGATAGCTGACTAATTAAATCCTCTATGTGTGTAACCTCATAGGTTCTATTCTGACTGGTAGTGAGACATATTGAGATCTCCAAGTCAATATCACTGAAACTCCTTTTAGTGGACTGAAACAATTTCAGTTCTACTCTTAGGGTTCACTGATCACCAAGTAAATGCCTTCGAATCTCACAATCCACTAGTAACACCTAGCAGTATGTGGTGGCAACCAGCAGAATGGAATATCTGAACCTCTTGGTGCAGTTAGCGTATGATACAGTCCCTCTATCATGGATCCCGACGTGACGGAGGTTATGGATATCTCATCAAACCCCATCGTCCGTCATATGTCAAATTTATACGACTTCCAATTCGAGATATCGAAACTCTTTTTCCAAAATACGTGACCAGAAATTTATCAAACTCAGTCTCATAAATCACATAGGATCACTCCTAATCTATCAAGATCGATAGATCCCATCTAGATGCAATCCTATTCCAAAATGAACCAACTGCAGCCAATCCGCACTACAAGGATCCGAATGGCTATGGCCCAAGTTCACATGCTCGTCAAACTACAGCAACCTCACAGTGAATAGCTGAGGCATCGCAGGTCAAAAGACCAGTCATACAACTACAGCATAAGTAATCACTGACGAGTGGATAAACATCCATGTGACCACTATCTTTGGTCAAGCTCAGTACCTTGTCCTCTAACAAGTACTTGCATAATCACTCCAGTGTCTCTACACCGTGGACTCGAAACTCGTCCATCTGACTAAGTGATTTGTGTATTAATCTCGGCGGATCGATCACCGTCCCTCGTGATGGATCCATCGATCAGGAGCATTTAGAAATTAATCTCTAATGACACATGCCTCAAATTCTCAACTCCTTGAGAATATGTGTCATCATCTATTAATTTCTTGGACGATTCATGGACACATACAAACATGAATGAAAAATAAATTGCCCAATATTATTTATTAATAAGAGTCAAATTACAAATTTGTTCCCAGATTACAAATATGCGTCAGCCACGTTGGCTTCTAGGGCATACTTCTAACAAGAACTGTAACTAGGAAACATAACAGCTTGGAAAGAAAAAAATAATAATTATAAGTCCAACACTCCAAATCCAAGCAAGAATGAAGACTATAATTTTTTCCTTCATGTGTGTTACACATACTGAATACTAGTTATAAACTTATAATAATGGGAAGGGCACAGAGCCCAGCAACATGCTAGGCTCTAAAAGTCTTTTGCCCAGTGGTCTCAGTGGGACCATCATTGTAAAGTGGTAGCCAGTCAAAATAAAAAAAGAACTAGGTTAACTTCCTCCATATCAAATACCAAATACCAATCTATAAATCATATAAAAATAGAATATTCATCGAAAAAATCATTGCAGGTTGATGCCCAGACTACACTATATCCAAAATTCACGCCAAATAGAAAAAATCAGGCAACATTCATTTTTGTTTGTGAATTTTGGTCTTTTTTTCATGGATTTGGCTGGATTCATGTTGTGGATCAAAGCATCAAGAGAGTAGAAGAGTTCTCTCTGCCTTCCTCACTCTCTTCTTTTGTTCAATCCCCTCAACCACACTAAAAAATAAGATCGACAAACCAACCATATAAGGGTATGTACTGCACGCCATGCCCCCCCATATCTACAAACCCTGAGCAAACTCTGGGGCACACCATGCTACTTTTTGAGCTAATATATGACCAATACTATGTTGTGGTACTTCAAACTTTAATGAAGAGAGAGAAAGCAAAGGCAGCAACTTCAGTGCAAGTTGTACAAACTAGGATGCGTTGGTTTGCTATGTACCAGGGTACCATTAGTGTCCTAAGAGCTGGTTCTCCGTCAGTCCAATCAATTACACTTAGTATGGACCACTACAGGCCAGCTCTTCCTACTTTGCATTTAACAATGCTCTTTACTTCCAGAATTTCATTTTGTGCATCCATGTTGCTTTCTCTTCGATATTTGAAAAATAACATAATAAATAAAGCAAATAGTTCTGCATGCGGTAACCACTACTCCATCTTGACAAGATGAAAACGGTAAATATAATTTACACTCTTTCCCATTTCAAACTGCAGTCTTTTCTGCAGAAAGCATTTCACAATTTTGTTTCACAAATTGATCCCAATTTGCTTGACAACAATGATATGTGCTGTATATTCAAAAACAACATTATTACATTAATACATGGCATTGCAGGTTGATGCCCAGCCTACACTATATCCAAAATTCATGCCAAATAGAAAAAATCAGGCAACATTCATTTTTGTTTGTGAATTTTGGTCTTTTTTTAATGGATTTGGCTGGATTCATGTTGTGGATCAAAGCATCAAGAGAGTAGAAGAGTTCTCTCTGCCTTTCTCACTCTCTTCTTTTGTTCAGTCACCTCAACCACACTAAAAAATAAGGTTGACAAACCGACCATATAAGGGTATGTACTGCACGCCATGCCCCCCCATATCTACAAACCCTAAGCAAACTCTGGGGAACACCATGCTACTTTTTGAGCTAATACATGACCAATACTATGTTGTGGTACTTCAAACTTTAATGAAGAGAGAGAAAGCAAAGGCAGCAAAACAACTTTCAGTGCAAGTTGTACAAACTAGGATGCCTTGGTTTGCTATGTACCAGGGTACCATTAGTGTCCTAAGAGCTGGTTCTCCGTCAGTCCAATCTATTACACTTTGTATGGACCACTACAGGCCAGCTCTTCCAACTTTGCATTTAACAATGCTCTTTACTTCCAGAATTTCATTTTGCATTTGCATCCATGTTGCTTTCTCTTCGATATTTGAAAAATAACATAATAAATAAAGCAAATAGTTCTGCATGCGGTAACCACTACTCCATCTTGACAAGATGAAAACGGTAAATACGATTTACACTCTTGCCCATTTCAAACTGCAATCTTTTCTGCAGAAAGCGTTTCACAATTCTGTTTCACAAATTGATCCCAATTTGCTTGACAACAATGATATGTGCTGTATATTCAAAAACAACATTATTACATTAATAGGCCTTTTCTTTTCACATAAAAGCATGAAATAGCACTTCCAACAAAAGACAAATATACAATACGAGTAGCCAAACCAATTGGGTGCAATATGCCCCTTTATTAATACAACAAAATGGAATGAAGGTCAACTAGTAAGAAGTATAACGTATTCACCAAAAATTTTGATGGATCTGAAGTAAACTAAATTCAAACAAGTATAGAGTTATATGTTACAAGTTATATGCAATAAATTAAATAATACATATCATGTAAGTTAAAGTTATATAAGTTTTCAAATTAAATAATATAACTTGTATAACTGATACTAATCAAGTATTTAAGCTAACTAATAGTTATTAACAAGTAATGGTTATATGCTTATAAACTAAAGTTTATCATAATTCTACTATTATGATGCAAATAACTTCGAGCCTTTATCCAAAGTCCTTCAATCTCCATTCATGCTTAACAGCCACCAAATTTCTGACTGTGAGGTGCTTTGTACACACTCTCTTCTTTAGCAGAAGTATACCCTGATAACTTTAGTTCTTTAAGAGAGAAAAGCAAACTGCACCAGCTAAAAGTGGAGTGTCTTCATCAGAGAGGGAAACAAATAGGTACTGATACTTTCTCATAGAATCATGGCCATTCATGCTTTCCCCCCACATGCATTATAAGGCAAGACTTCTAATAATTTCTAACAGCTGTGAGTTATAAATCAGGTCAGAAATCTATAAATTCTTGTCAATAGTAAAAAGAATGAGCGGGGAAGAGAGAGAGAGGGAGGGAAAGGAATCCTTTAACTCTTTGAAGATATTTAGAATCAATGCAAATGATATTTAGATGATAGGTTGTTTGGAATAGAGGAACAGAACAGAAGAGAAAAGAGAAGAGACAGGAGATAAAGATGAGAAAAATGATGATTTTTCTCCAGGTGTTTGGATGCACAGGAGAGAGGAAATTTATCTAGACCGTCTGGATCTAGGGTAAAAGAGAAATAGAAAATAATATTTTGAGCATACAGTTTCTCTCCAAATCTTTACAATTTAAGTGCCAAAAAGAAAAAAAAAACTGTGGGTTTGAGGTGACATGGTTTTTTTCCATTTCTCTTCTTTCCTCCCCACTTCTTCCCTTGTTTTCCTAACCACATGAGAGAAACTCAATTTCCCTACTCACGTTCTCCTCCTCCCCATTTTCTCCCAATCAAAGAGGAGGTCTGTGAGAACCCATGGAGGCGTGTGTATAGTCCCACATCGGTTATTCGACGGAAAGATCTTGGCTACTTATATAGGACTAAGGAACCCTAAAAAATACCTTCCAACTAGCCTTTTTAGGTGAGGTCCTGGGTTGTGACAATTGATATCAAAGCCTGGTTATCCTAGTGGTGGTGCTGGTAAAGCTCACCAAACAGGTGGAAACCCAAGTCCGGCTAGTGAGGAGGCATAATCGAGACCGATTCCTTTGCATTCAGGTTTTGGACGATCTTCCTAATTGATGAATTTCAAGAGATTTTAGAGCAAAAATTGTAACTTACCTCTACCCCTAGTATTAATTATGATCCAATTTACATTATTTGAAAGTTAATCTATTGCTATTATATTTTGCTGAAATTAAGTATCATATGCATGCTGCATGAAAATGATTGAATCGAGTATGTTTAATTTTACTTGTGCATGATTTGTATTTTATTGTGATATCGTATATGTTCTGATTTTGCTACTCTCCAATCCAACTATGATCACACAGGCTTAGGATCTAGTCCCCTTCCAAGCCTCCAATGGGGTGATCACTGGCGCATGCCGGCTGACAGCATGTTGTAGTCAGGAGCTAGTTTTCTTTCAAGCCTAGCCAATTGAGGTTGATCGTTGACACATGCTAATGAAAACATATATCTCTATATGATTTCGAAGCTAGTTTCCTTTCGGGCCTCCAGTAGGGCAATCATTGGCTCATAACTAGCAACGGCATATTGTAGTCAAGATCTAATCTCTTTCGAAGCTTGTTACGAGTTGATCGTAGCCATAATTGCGAGGACTTGGAAAGTGAGAATGGATGGTCCATCCCTGGTTGTGGAAAATTTATTTTTGGCCAAGTGCATTACATATTTTGAAATCTATGTTGATAGATATGATATGTTTCATGTATTTTCAGGATGTTATTATTCGTGAAAACTCATGCAAACTGAAATTTCATGTTTCTTGCACAATACACTTGATCTTACTAGAGGTTTTGGTAACTTATTGGGTTGTGAAGCTTATTATCTCTCTTTTATTTTTTTTACAAATACAGTCGAGTAGACGAGGTTTGGGATCAAGCAATGAGGAACTTAGGATTTAGAAAATATTTGATCAATGTCTCTTGGAATAATTTGATGTATTCTTATTGTTAGTGATTGTGGACTATTTCTTCGGAATAAATGCTTTAGTTTATTTAACTCCACCACTACCTGAGTTAGAATGATATGTGTATGAAAAAGGCACGCCTTGCATGATATCCAAGGCATCACTCTAGGGTTCATACGGTCGTATCACATGATCGACCTATACAATAGGTTCGACGCGTGACAATTAGTGATCCTGTAAAGACCTATGTGGGTGCAAGGAAAGTCCCACGTCCGTTATTCGCTGGAAAGATCTTGAGTACTTATACAAGACTAAGAAACCCAAAAAAATACCTTCCAGCTAGTCTTTTTGGGTAAGGTCCTAGGTTGTGATAAATAATATCAAAGCAGACCCTGCCCAAATAGACTTGAAGACGCTGCAACACAAGCTCTTTAAGACTGACGATAGGCCGATAGTAGTGCTTGTGATTAGATTTGAATGGATTTGGACCCTTAGTCTAATAAGAACGTTAGGGCTTAAATGGGGAGTATGTGAGGATCTGTGTCTTACATCGGTGATTCACTGAAAAGATCTTGGTACTTATACAGAACTAAGAAACCCAAAAAAAATACCTTCCAGCTAGACTTTTTGGATGAGGTCGTGGATTGTGACACTAAGATGGGCAGAAGCTATAAAGAGGAACCCACACAAATCAGAGCATACCTCGTTATAACATCTGACAACCGCTGTGAGATGACAGGTGCCACCTCAGCGGGCCTTCCAGACCTAACGCTTGGAGAACAAATTGGTGGCATGTGGAATTCGATTGCTGCAGAAAATAACAGAACCCAGATGGCAGTCCCCAAAAAAATAAGCATTTCTGGCAAAAATAAAGAAGCGGTAAATATCATATAAAATCGAATGCAGACCTAGGGATCCCTCATCGGGCGCATCTGCCGAAGGGATCATGACTTCAAGCTTGATAGCGGCAAGCATGGTCTGTGCATCAGAAGCATTTCATCAAGCAGTCGAGGCACATGTTCAGAAAAGCATTTCCAAGTTACAAAAGGAGAAACTAAAACCGAAGAAAACGCACTGTATCACCGATCTTAACCAAAGCAGAACCATCGGCAGAAGCAACAGGACCTGGAGAAAGAGAGGAAGAGAGGGTTTGTTTTAGAGAAAGGAAAAGTTGGCATTACGGGAGACAACAAAGACAAGAAGAGTACCAAGGGCGACGGTGGTATCTCTAGCGCGGTTGAGAGGCCGGGCATCCGGGCGCACCGACTCGAGAAGATGGCGCTCGTAGAAGGGGAGGGGGAAGAGACGCCGGTAGGCCTCCACCTCAATCTCCCCTGCTAACCCTTCCGTGCCCTTACTCGATTCCATTCTAACGGCAATTTTTGAGACCTGGACGCTGTTGTCGAGTGTCGGAGCGTCCGCCGTCCGCCAGGCGGCCGCTCGCAGCGTGGAGAGGAGGAACAGTAGGAAGAGCTGGAACTGGGGAGCGGAATCTTATTCGGTCGATCTCCCCATCGCCATCGAGCCTTAATCTTATTTGACTGGGTGCGTGGGTGGGTTAGTTTAGACCCAAGCCGGTCAACTTCTCATCTTTTACACAAACCGGGATAAATACACTTAAACAGGGTAAACTTGGTTTAAACACCTTATTTTTAATAAAAAGAAAAATTACCAGGGCCAGTTTCACCCTATAACTCTTGCTTTAAAAGTTTTGAAGCCGTCTTCGAAATTTGGTATGCTGTTCAAAGTGATCCTTCCAACCATTATGTTCGTCTAAGCTCATGGGATTTCGTCATATGATGATCAAGTGAGACCTTTACGATTAAGTAACTCTTATATTGGCGGCACTCCCTAATGGTGTTATTTATTTGGCAATACGCTTCTTCTCTTTAGTAGCGTGCGATTCAAGCTTGGATTCCCCTTCAAGCCGCATCTCCCACTCTTCTCTTTGGTCCGGTTCTACCATTGTGGAAGAAAGTCTTCTCTCAGGACATTGTGTACGGTGGCAAACCCCAAACGACACTTCTATGGATGTTCAAAGTATGAGGTATGCTGATTTCTATTAAGAGCTTCTATGAATCCTTCCACTTTAAGGCTCAAACTCAACTTTGAAGCTCTCCAATGCAACAAAAGCTTGAGAGGAAACTCCAAATATGCAAAGTTGCTGACTATTCTCATATAGATTTTTCTTATGCATAAATTATAAAAATTTTATTAAAAAAAAAAAGCTACCTTCTCTTTTTTGTGGTACAGTATTAATTAAAATATATTTTTTATTTTTTTCATTAATTTTTTTTCTCCTCCCAACCAAATGTGTTCTCCACCAAAATTTGCCTCTAATTTTAGTTTGTCCCATGTATTAGATGCCTGCTTAAGGAATACGCTATTGCTGTTGCTTTTTTATTTTTGGGACAGCGATAATTTACGCTAGTCTCGTCGCCATCGGGGGCTGAGGTTGGGATGTTTTTGTTATTTGCTGAGTTGGCAGCGGACATTTTGGTAATTGTAGATCGCAACGGTCGGCCTGCGAGGGGGTAGTTCTATATACACCCCCCAGGACACCCCCCAAAAACCAAAAAAAAATACCCAAACTAACCTTTAGTGTAATTACCATATTGCCCTTGAAATTTTCTCATACACCCCCCTTCCTCCTCCTCCGTTTCGTTTTGAAAAGAAAAAAAAAAAACCCCCTCAAACCCCCCTTAAACCCCTCGCTCCATTTACATCGTTTAGGCGATCTTTGAAGGAGATTTAAGCCCCATTCGAAGCATGGACAAGCAACTAGTGATTTGGGACGAAGAATCGGCCGCAAAGGTACGTGTTCCACCTTGTTTCGAAATTTTTTTTTTTCACGGTTCGTGCTCCGTTCGGCACTGGATCGCCGAACAAAAGACTTCTGTTCGGCTGCACAGTGCCGAACAGAAGCCTTCTGTTCGGCAATCCTCAACCGAACAGAAGCCTTCTGTTCGGCACTGTGCAGCCGAACAGAAGGCTTCTGCTCGGTTGAGGGTTGCCGAACAGAAGGCTTCTGTTCGGCACTGTGCAGCCGAACAGAAGCCTTTTGGTGCCAAATCGCGTGCCGTGCTGAATTTTGTGCCGAACAGATCCTCTGATTCATTAATTCTTGGTGATAAATTATTTTATATGTAGGGCTATGCTACAACCGAATCGAGTATAATTGGATCAGAATTTGTACTGGATTACACAAGCGAATTTACAACTTACGAGGTATTATAATGTATTGTGCAATTTTGTAATAGTTTAGCGAGCTATTTTTACAACTGTGTACTTACATAAATTGTTTAATGTATAGATCTTCAAGAGTAGAGAGGACTTGTGTAATTGGTGTCGTGAAGCTGGGAGGCGAAATGGTTTTGTTGTTGTAATCAAATCATCCGATGCAGGTACCATTTCTAAGAAACCCAGAATTACGTTAGGTTGTGAGAGGGGTGGGACGTACCGAACCAAAAAAGAAAAGCGAATAAAGACTGCCTATGGGACAAAAAAGTGTGGATGCCCTTTTGCATTAAGAGGAAAGAAATTGGATACTGCGGATGATTGGATTATCACTCATGCATTATCATATTATGATGATTGTCCACCATATGACAGATGGATGACTATGCCGGACATGGGTCATCTTATAGCATCCTGCTATAATGTTGTCCTATACCATCTCTCGTTGCAACAATGTCTGACCTTCCTACCTCTCCGTTCTGTGCCAGTACCTCTTCTATCCCGCAAAGATATCGCTATCGGATTCGTAAATGGAAATCATTTTGTTAAGGTACTACGTTCACAACACTTGCGAATATTTAATTTTGCTTATTTATAATTTTGTAGCTATTAATATTTTCTTATTTCTAATTTTGAAGGTGTTCTTGTTGCCGGGACATCCCGTTCCGCCAGTAGCGACCAACTGGCGAAAATATCATCTTCCTTGTGCTACCGGATGGGAAAATTCATATGAAGCACGGATTCAACAGTTCAAAGAGAGCATCTCACCTAATGTTATAACTAGCGAGACAGTAGAGTTAGATTGATTCTTTATATATGTACAATTTTTGAAAGTTGTAAATTTTTTTGGGCTCTTAGAGTCATGTACTGTGAAACTCCATCATCAATATAAATCAAAAAATATCTGTCTTCGCATTTTTCGGGTATTGGGGGTGCTGAGGTGGCTCTCCATCAGCTGGGAATACATATGAAGACTGTTGTTTCCGTTGAGATTTCAGATGTAAACAGAAACATACTTAAGAGCTGGTGGGAGCAATCCTAGCACACAGGGGAACTAATAGACCTTTCTGATGTACAAGAACTTAACGGTGACAAGCTTGAGCAGATGATTAACACATTTGGTGGGTTTGATCTGGTTATTGGTGGAAGTCCATGTAATAATCTTTCAGGTAGCAACCGCTATAGTCGTGATGGGCTGGAGGGTAAACATTCATCTCTTGTTTATGATTATTTTCGCATCTTAGACCTTGTGAAGTGTATCATGGGGAAGAACTTCTGATTGCACCATCTCACTTTCTTGTTTTTGGGTCAGTGAATCTAGTTGTATGTTACATCAGGGTACGTTACAGCAGGCATCATCATTTCTGAAGGAAAAGTTGAGCAGGCATTATCATTTCTTTTGTTGGAAAAGAGGGCTCTGTGATGTTCTTGGTCAGGTGAGCGAAGCGCAAATAGGCTGCGCGCTTTATTTGGGGGAGTGAGAAATTAAGGGGGTGGTAGAGCATCTTTTAAATGTTTGCCTTTGATGATTGAGGCGGATTTTCTGATAAGCAACAGTTATGTTAGCTATGTATTTAAAATGTTGAAAGATCATGAGGATGTTCTCTGTGAAACTCCATCATCAATATAAATCAAAAAATATCTGTCTTCGCATTGTTAGATTGATTGTTATGTGCACTGTTATATTTGTGTAAAATAGAACGGGCCAGGCTTTACAAAGATTACACGTAAATGTACCAAAAATATATATTTTTCATTAATATCAAAGGCTTTACAAAGATTACAAAGGCTCCATCATCAATCCCTATAACGCCATCGTCGACGCGTGTACTGCTGTACGTCCGAATGAGAGGGTGCTGGATCCGAATGAGAGGGTGCTGTACTCGGGCCAGGCTCATCACCCAGAAGTACCTGATGCATCTGAGAAATAGCATCAAATAGGTGCCCGGCACCTAGTGACGTAGCCTCTGAGGGACCCATCCGTACAATGTCGGTACTGATACCGAGTGCAGCTGCATTACGCCGCCGGTGCATGTCAGCATCATCATGACCTCCCCTAGCTCCAGAATGAGTACTCGAGCGCAGATGAGGAGGCTGAACTGCAACGTGCGTGATACGGAGATACCACTCCATGTATCCCGGTACGCTGTCTGATGGCCGGGTAACTGGGTGGCTCCTGCTCGCCTGGCTCAGCACGTGGTCCTCCCACCGCTCCCAAAGCTGATCCATATAGGAGTAATGTATCCGGTACGAGCCTGCTGTGGAACCTCTGTTGGCTCGCGTAGGGGCTAGTGGCGCTCGAGGGATGGTCTGAATACGACCAAACTGTCTAAGAACCCTTTCTGGATGATAGGGTTCTACGATATCAAGGCACTTGATGGAGCCACTAAAAAATGCGATATCAATATATGGGCGATCTCCCCGAAGCCGATGATGGGGATCCCAAATAACCTGCAAAACAAAAGGTCCATTTCAGTTTTATACTATATCGCATATTAAAAGTACTGACAAACACAAGCAAATGGTAATATGATACGTACCTCATCGATGCTCAAAAGGTCCAATGACTCACGTAGAACCACTAAATGGTCCATCGTGGTACGGGATGGAGTACCGGGCATCCAGCGGTGCACGCGGGGACTGGCATCAGTATACTCGAGCGATGGGTGAGGACTGAGTGCTGGACGCGCGTCTCCAGCTGACACCCCCAACAACTCCACAAGTAGCTCCTCAGCATCCCGATCACTCATCCTCTCAGGAGAAACTGCTACTGAGGCACCTGCGACAGGAATCCCTAAAATGGCGGATACATCATCCAACGTGATAGTGATCTCGCCAAATGGTATATGGAAGGTGTTCGTCTCGGGCTGCCATCTCTCTACGAAGCCCGAAATCAGAATCTTATCGATGAATCGATAAGAGCACTGTACTAACTCTACGAGGCCCGACTGCCTCAATAGTGCTCTGAACCTGGTATTTGGTTGGTTTAAAGACCACCACTTCCATTCACCAACCTTGGCAGTATGGTTCATGCACTTTAGTGGAGCTCGTTCCTGTAATATAAATGTATAATTACTACTACTTTATAAAACATCAATAAACAAAATATAATGCTATAACAAATAAACAATACCTGTTGCCTCCAGATGGAAGCTGCTATATGCGTCCTGAAACTGATCAGGACGGACTCATCCTCTGGACCTCCTGGACATGGTCCAACGGACTCATCGTCTTCGCCCCTAGCGGGCATATCATCATGCTCTGACTCAGGAGAGTCCGATGGCATATGAGCAGGCTCGGGAGAAGCAATCCTAGCACGACGTCTCCTAGCTGACGCCGTAGGTCTAACTCTGGCGGAACGGGGATCCATGTCTGAAAATATAGAAATTCAATGTTAGGCTATATCAAAGAAAATAATTCAATTGCATACATAAATGTTCGGCACAAAATTCAGCACGGCACGCGATTTGGCACCAGAAGCCTTCTGTTCGGCTGCACAGTGCCGAACAGAAGGATTCTGTTCGGCACTGTGCAGCCGAACAGAAGGCTTCTGTTAGGTTGAGGGTTGCCGAACAGAAGGCTTCTGTTCGGCACTGTTCAGCCGAACAGAAGGGTTCTGTTCGGCGATCCAGTGCCGAACGGAGCACTTGAGGCGGGGGGGGGGGGGAGCTACCTCGAGGTGGTCGTGGAGGCGCCGGCGAGGTGCTCGTTGCTCGGGAGATGGCCGGGGAGGTGGTTCCGGGAGAAGCCGGCGAGGTGGTCGGAGATCGGGAGAATGCCGGCGACGAGAGAGAGAAGGGGGAACGGGGGGGTTTTGGGCGTTGGCGAGGTGCAATGCACCGACCGGCGACGAGAGGGAGAAGGGGGAGACGGAGGGGGTTTGGCCGCCGGCGGGTGTTTTGGAGGGGAAGAGCGGGGTGGGGGGGGGGGGGGGGGTTGAGGGGTGTAGAGAGCAATTTAGGTGAGGGGGTGGGGAGGGTGGGGGTAATTTAGGAATTTTAAATTTTTTAGGGGTGTCCTTAGCAAATGGGGGGGTGTAGAGAGTATTTAATTTTTTTTTAATTTTTGGGGGGTGTCCTGAGCAATAGGGGGGGTGTATATAGAAGGGGTGACCAGGGGGGACGCGTGTAATAAATGATTGCAGAGCACCATTTAGTTAAATGTTATTAAAAGGATTGGAAAGAAAAAAAAGAAGAAAATGGAAAATAATATTGAGCAAGAAATATTAAATCTATTCCAGCGAGGATGACTGACGGAGAAAGGTCTTAAACTCTATCCTCCGGACTTTGGCAATTTATTTATTCGTTTACTCCACCGTGCTGTTAGCTCAGGTTGACACGAGTCACGTATCGGAGAAAGGTGTTAACTATATCCTATTTGAGGCTTTGTTTGGCAACCTATTTATTTGTTTATTTCAGTATGATTTTACCTCAGCTTGACGTGAGTCACTTGTTGGACACGTGCCCGACGCATTGAAAAAGGGCTCGCCGTGTCACGAGTTTTGAGGCTCCCTTCCGGAAGCTTTGTTCAGGATAATCATCCATATTTTTTTTTTATAAATGGAGTAATCTTTGTTATAACCCTTTTTTTTTTTTTCTTTCTTAGTTGGCTTGAGGCCTTCGTTTGTAAAAACCCAATTCAGACTTGACTGTTGCCCATGGGTTTAGGATAGGGTTGGCAATCATGGATCTGTTCTTTGGATTGGATGCAATCGAATCAAAAGTTTCTTCAATCCAAATCCGAACTATTTTATTACAAATGATCAAAAATTTAAATTAAAAATTAATTTTTGTTTTGTTCAACAAGTAATTTGATGCAACCACATAATTCATCTATTAAATAAATCAAGTTTGATTAAATGAATTAAACAAATTAAATGGGTCAAATGAGTTGAATAGATCTTAAATGGATTAAATGGGTCAAATGAGTTACATGGATTATTTGATCCACCCCATAGATAAATATTAAATGGGTTAAATAGATTAGATATCTAAAATCCAAATCCGATCTGAATGTTAAATAGGTTAAATGAATCGATCTATTTATGATCCAATCCTGTTTAGCCCAAAGCTAAATTTGATTATGGTAGGTCGAACATAGAATAAGTTGACAGGTTAGGTCACATTTTGCTGGCCTTAGAGTATCATTCCTGACTTTTTTTAGTTCTATATAAAAAAATAAATTTTGAACACTTGTCGATGCGTAAAATTACTTCACCAATAGTTGTTTTCAATTTCTTCAAAATGATACCAGATAGCATACTACCTAAGTCCATGCTAATGAAGTAAGGTGGTGAGCAATGGGCAAGCAGGTGCACCAAGATCTGGTACTAGAAAGAGTTTATCTTGCCTTCTATTTGTTCCTTTGTAGTAAGGCAGCAGTGCTAGATATTCCTGGTCCGAGTATGTTCCATGACATTAATGATGAGACAATACTCCAGAGGTCCAGTAGAAGTGGGTGCAGCTACCAGGAGAGATATAACAAACCCAGCCCCACCATTAGCTCTAAGCATCCAGCACCCGAGCTTACCACCACCGAAATTGATCTTGAAAAAGCTAAAGAATCAAGGCTGACATGCGATATAAATCCCCTTAGAATGCAGAGAAACTATAGAGGGAGACTTCTAATTTTCCTTGGTTATCAAGTACCAACGATGGACAATTGTGTGGATAAACTCTGAAGATTGCAATGAAGCTTTCATGAAAGTAACCTAGCTGCTCTAATCTACATTTTTTAATTATTTCTTGCCAACCAAATATGATAAATGACATAATCAGATAGTAACGACCTTAATGATCTCCTAAACTCTATGCACTTCATCCTTCGAACGACTCATTAACATATCCAGTGATAAGGAGAGTTCTGGGTCATACAAAGGTTGACAGCCAGACACCACACCTAATGTGCTCTCTAACATTCAAGGAGAACATGGCAAACGGACACTTAATAAGCCTCGGGCAGTAATCATGGTAAGGTAATCATGTAGCACTTTGTGGTAAGAAAGACAATCCCATGCCACTTTCCAAAGAAAAAAGTGCCACTCTTATATGGATACAAATTTTTCAAATCCAAGCTATAATCCTCATCAACGCTGAGCCAAACCTTAGGGTTTTATATAGATCCCTACATTCCACAATTAATTGTCGCGGTCATCAAATTCTCCAACCTTCCACAATTAAGAAATGGTGAGCAATTGTGATAGCATGGTTTACTAAAGAGAAGAAAGCAAAAAAGGTTTGTTAATAAAATTGTTTAAAGACTATAATAAATGAGTTCTTTATTCATATGTATTTGCCTCATTTCTCCACATTTATTTTCTCAGTAAAAAATACATACTTAAACCAGCAAAAAGATGGAGACCCATAATTTTCTGTTGTTCGGAAGTAATTGATTAGTAATGGAAACATAAAGTTTTTTAAGAGTGGCATCAGCATTGATGAAAACCGCAATTTCTAACCAAAATATATATATATATATATATACTGCTACAAAATTCGGATCATAACAGCATGATTTCCCTACCTTTGTGCCATGAACCTCTGTTAATACAAGCATGTTGACACATCAGATATCTAAGATCCTTGACCAACTATAATAGGGATCTCAAAGTCCTATCACAAGGGGGTGACCTTTGCAAGCTAAGATAAACGTCAGTCAACAAAACCACACACAGCTTCAGATTTTGAAACATTTTCACACCAAAGATCTCATCAATTCAATGTCACATCACAGCTTTTACAGCAAGAACTCTTGGTTGCATGCAAAAAACTTTATTCTGGTCTGCATTTGTTAAGAACTCTCAAGCCAAAAAGCCAAGGTGCAAAAGGTTTGGTGAAAGGGAAAAAAAATTCAGGAGATTGAAGCTCCAGCTGACAATGTATCAGATTGCGCAGGTTAATCAACCAATGCCCAGGTGAGTTTCTGATAAAGTTACATTTAAGTCAAATAATAGGGGGGAGGTTCCACTCATGAAAGAACCTTCTGAACCTCAGAAGTGACTTCTTTTGGGGGTTTGTCGGCATGAAGCTGCACCACAATACTCTTCTTGGAGTAGTAATCAATGACCTACAATGTAAAAAGAAGTGAACCATTGGCTTGGACTAATCTGATGAAAACTTTGAAGATGGAGGAAAATAACGAGGCACATTGAACGAGTAGAAACAATTGGTTTAAGCATGTGATGAGGTTGCACATCACTGAATAAATACACTCATAATCTAAATATTCGATATGACACTTTTGCCTGATATAGAACCCAATACATTTTAACTTCTTGTTCTTAACCAGTAGCAAAATTAACTCTCCTGCAAGAATCTTACTTCTTATAAAATTAAAAAACTTTATCTAAAAGCTAATGTTTGCATAAAACGTTTACCTATCAATAATGAACAACAGGTTTGAGTCTCAGGATAAACATAAAAGAAACCCAGCATATCAGGATTTCTGGGAAAGGACTTGACCATACATTTGTCATGTATAGCTCAATATCACACAATAGCTTGTCCACGTTGCATGATTTGTTAATGTGGAGTTTCAAGATATTGAAACAGAGACCAAAATCTTTCAATAACATCTGAAAATAAGGTTATGTCCTTAAACATGACAGTGTCTATGAAACTAGGTCATGTTTTTCCAAACAATCTTGTAATATATATATATATATATATATATATATATATATATATATATATATATATATATATATATATATATATAATGGATCCAGGTTGACATGATGAAAATGAACAAAGCAATGCGTCTATGCATAAATCACAGAATCATATGAAGCCACTATGTCATTTTTTTCCGTCATAGTAAAGGTCAACTCACTAAAAGACAAGCAACAACAGGAAAACCTCATTATGGCAAATGTTGACAAATATGTACAGATATATATATATATATATAAAAACAGGACATCTATCTAGTGGTTTTCTAGATGGGCATACGTGCATGTAGAAGAGTATATAACATATTTTTGTAGACCAACCAGATATGTACATGTACAAAATTGGATTTACATGTATAAAATACACACATCTTTCCATGAGCATTATATGTAGGACTGTATTATCAAAACAAAATACATTTTTGGCTATCTTGAATATATTTCATGATTAAATGGTGAAAGAGAAAACAACCTCTTTTTGAATTAAAGTGGGAGGATGAGGTCACAGTGTCATTGGAGGGGGGAAAAAAGCATATTGCAAGATAGCAATATCATGTTTGGACAATAAGAGAATCAAGGTAGACAGAATCAGCATCACTATCAAAAATGAGAATTTGATGAACTCACTATCCTGGACCAAGACAAGCTGAGACATGTATAATATTTGACAACAGGCATGAAGTAGAGGTTGAGAAAAGACTAGGATTGTAGGCCGTGTAAAAGAACTTGAGAAGGCTCCAGAAAGAAACAGGCTCTCAGATTTGTCATGAAGGATCAAGAGAAGACTGACAAGGCCTACTAACTTACCAAGACCTTGATGGAAGTTGTGAGAAGGTTTAAAAAGGTGATAGATTTGCTCAGGGTTTCAGCCATAATGATTCTGCATGAAGAATAGGAAAAACAAAATACCTACAAATCGAAGGAAAGATGGGCATTATCTAACTGCCGAAATTATATAGGATGTGAACCAGAAGTAACAGGTTGTCGAACAAAAACATACATTTATTTCAACATTAACTTTCATGGAAAAATCAAATAAATAGGGGAAGCTCTCGAAATCTCAATATTAGAAAATCATTAAAAATCTAAGCAGGCATAGGCAGAATGTAAAGGAATGCCATACAGGTTCAGTTTGTCTGTGGAATGATTCAAGCCTTGACTTCAGGACCTCAGCTGTGTCATCCTTCCTTTGAATCAGTGACTCTCCAGTGACCTTCAAAAGGGAAGGAAGCATTATAAGCACCAAAATGCACGACTCAGCAAGACAGGACTGAACAGAATATCAGGCGTTCTGAGACATTGCCAAAAGCTCAGAGACAATAAATCTAGCTAACATGGCATGCATGAAAAAAAAATTGCATTGGGAACTCTGCAACACAAGTAATGTGATAAAACAAGTTTACAGATAAAAGAGGAATTGTTCATTCTAGGTAATAAGCACTGCTATTAGGAGCAAACCACAAACCAGATTTGGGGCTACTTGCACCTAGACGCAGCACCCAGAGATCTAACATAGTCTAGCATGTTTCTCAGACAAGAAAAGGTGCAAAGCCTAGGTTACTATAGATACAATAAGCAATGATGGTTCCACAATTTGTAAAGCAAGACGTTTCAAAATTCCTGGCTTAAAGGTAGACCTACAATAGTTATTAATTAATTCACTTATCTACATGCCAATGGCACCAATAACAGCAGTATAACTCTCTATCAGAAAGGCATTTAAAGAGTTAAACTGGAAACCCCATCTTTTGATTGGAATGCGCTCAAGCATATCAATATTGATATCATGATTCAAGTAAACGCAGCACACAGAGACCTATACATAGTCTAGCATGTTTCTCAAACAAGAAAAGGTGCAAAGCCTTAAGTTACTATAGATACAATAAGCAATGATGGTTCCAAACTTTGTAAAGCAAGACGTTTCAAAATTCCTACCTTAAAGGTAGACCTACAATAGTTATTAATAAATTCACTTATCTACATGCCAATGGCACCATAACAGCAGAATAACTGTCTACCGCAAAGGCATTTAAAGAGTTAAACTGGAAAGCCATCTCTTGATTGCAGTGCGCTCAAGCATATCAGTATTGATACCATGATTCAAGAAAACTTGAAATAGAAATTACCCACTGTTCATAAGCTTATAGTATGTCATTATAGGCATGTCATCAACCATTCACGTGTATTAGAACAATGCTAGTCCATACATTAACGTTTTGATATTCCTTCACATTGAGCAAACAAACAAATTGTCCTGGACCATCTTTTCATCATACTAAGCCTCCCCCAGATCCATAGAGTAGAAAGAAGTAATGGATCAACATGTGGCATTGTAATGATCCTGCCAACTTAAACATCAGCAGATAGAACATGAATACCAACATGGCTACCTTTTATTATGCCTATATCAACATATTATACATAAAATATCTCAGGTATAAAGCATGCTTCAGTTCAAAAAAATAAATAAGTGAATTATTGATTATTATCCACTTACATCATCAACGCCCGGAACCTTTGGAGGAGCGAATTTTGAATGGTAAGTCCTTCCACTAGCTGGATGGATCCAGCGACCAGTAATTCTTTCTTCTAGTATGGCATCATCAATTGCAAAATTGAGCACCTTGTCAATTTTGGTGCCCTGCTTCGCCAACATCTCATCTAGCTGCATGCAGAATTTGTCAGAAAATTGACAAAAAAACTTAGCAAAACGTAGTTCCATAAAAAGCAGTAGAGGTTCTATACACTCATCACCCAGCTAGCATTATAATATAAGGGAAACGATTTTAACCTTCTGTGCTTGAACAACCGTCCTTGGGAACCCATCAAGAATGAAACCCTTTTGACATGATGGTTTCTTAATGGCTTCATCGATTATTCCAACAACCAAGTCATCAGAGACAAGCTCACCCTGAAAAGCGAGGAGCAAAACAAACTGAAAATTGTAAAAAGGTACTATTCCATCTTCTATTATTACCCTTATTTTGATTGCTCAATGGTACCTTATCCATGCCCTCTTTAGCTTTGAGCCCAAGAGGGGTCTTGGCAGCAACAGCAGCCCTCAACATATCACCTGTGGCCAAATGGCATAAGCAATATTCATCCTTAATTATTGGTGACTGGGTCCCCTTTCCAGATCCCGGTGGGCCTGCATTTAAGCATTAAAGAAAACTTAAGAATTATCTCTTTATCAATCTATTATTCTCTATCTCTAGCAATTTTTAGAGAAAAAAGAGAACTATTGTACAGGTCTCAAAGATAAATGATGTGGAAAACTATTAAGTCTGATATATGTTGTTGGCCCTTTCTCTATCAACCTAAGCTTCTGGCATCAATTGGTTAGTCAACATGATAATAGAGCTCATATTTGTGGGAGGTCGCAACTTATAATCTCCTCCATGCTAATTATTTATTTGATTATCCTGGTTGTTGTGTGGACTTAATTCACTCAATGTGTTTGTTATCTTGACTCATTTCAGTCATTGTGATCCTTCCATATGCATGATCCAGGCCGTACATGGGGGGAGGGGGTGTTAAGCCTGATACACATTGTTGACCTCTCACTATCAGTTTAAGCTCTTGGAGTCAGTTAGTTAGCTAACAGAAACAAAATAATTACAGTATATTTTAATTAAACAACACATACATCAATAAACAGAAACATCTCATGCTAACATACGTAAGTTCCAATATATGAAAAAAAGGAATGTTTTTGTTCCCTTAAATCCCTTCAAGAAATAATAGTTAAAAGATGTCCGAGTGCAACCATTCACTGTGACAAATTATAAAGAAGATTATATGTAAAGACATATCTAGCATAAATGGAGCATTGTAAGTGTACCAAAATGATGCTTCTGGTTCATGCATTTCACACTTGAGAAAAACATTTCTCTGAGATGTTATCTGTTTGATCTTCTCATTGCCTAGGCTAGAGATCTATATTGCTCATGGAAGTGATTTGAAAACTCCCCAAAAAGAAAACAAAAAAAATAAATAAGAAAGGTTAGTTATTTTTTTAGATTTTATGTATCTTAGCAAAAAATCTATATGCAGATATTTTTTTCAATCAACTAGTGATTTGAAGAAGGCATACAAGATCACACTATACTCACTTATGCAATTCTTCTTGCTGATCCAGCTAGAGTTGACCCTAGATGACGATATTGAGATAGATGAGTGGTAGCACGAATAAAATAACAACTAAGTAGACAAGGGATGCCACAATTGAGTAAGATCGTGATATGATTTAGACTGGTATGGCATATACAACAACAAAAAAGGATAATTCATTTGCAACATTCACCTCAGATTTGTGATGCAAGATGGAAAAGCTCAAATGGAAGAATAACGTAGCATGTTATAACAACAGAAGTTGCAGAGCACAATAGAAATGAACCATGAAGAATGTTCCGCCCCCTCTTTCAAAGCAATCCTTGGAAAAGAACAAGGACCTAAAACAACACTAAATAGTTTTGCTGGTTAAAACAAGAGCTACCGCACACCTGCTCCAGCAACCTCACACCTGTTAAGGCATATCATACCAATGTGCTCACATTGCTACCCAACATTCTCATCCATCCAGAAGAACTATAGGAATAGCTTCTTATTTCTGATTCCTCATGGTGATAGCTGATTACCACTGTCTACATCTAATTAGGAGTATACCTTATTTTAAAAGGGGAACTTATTCTCTTATTTTGGTAGAAATTCGCTTAGAGGAGTATTATCAGACTCTGGGGATGTCCAAACCAAGTTCCTTTTCTGCTAGTCCAATAAAACTATACGATATAAGTCTCGTATGTGCTAAAAAATTAATCGATTAATGAAATTTCCTCCCTTTACAGTTTGCAGCAAGTTCATCTAAAGCTTCTAAAAAATCAATCTTTTTGGAACGACATAATGATACACATCGATCACAAGGAAAAAAATAAAAAAGAACTATCATCCTAGTCCGGAAAAATCCTTAAAGACTAAACAAAGAAGCAAGAAAAATCCCCTCTTTTTTTAAGAACAGCACATCCCAGAACCCTGAGCTCAACCAAGCCAAAAGAGATCTCGGCGAAAAAGAAAAGCAGGCTCTACGTTACAAATGAAATCCCAAGTAAATCTCAATTGGATGAAAATAAAAAGAAGAAAAATAGAGAGGGAAAAAAAAAAGCAAATCTAGCCCTAGAAAATTATCTAGATCAGATCCAGAGAAAATCTGTGCCGATCGAAGGGATATATATACCAATGAGGATGAGGCGCTTGTCGGGCTTGGAGGCGCACTTCATGCGGCGGAGAAGCTCCGTCATCAGATCTACCGACGGTATGTCCGCCAGTTCCACTCCGCCGCTGCTCCCCATCTCTTCTCTCTCTTCTCCTCCTCCTCCTCCTCCTCCTCTACGAATCTCTTCTCCCCAGCTCCCAACCCCCTTCGATGGATCGATATATAGAACTAAATCTGCCTCGCTCCCCTCAGGAGAGATCAAGATCGAGGACGACGAAAAGAGGGATTTTTTTTGAGGGGTTTATGGGCCGCTCAGATGGCGGCGGGTCTTTCCATGTCCCGGGGTTTCAGATTGGCAATAAGTTGATCCGTCAGAGTAGCTTATCCTTAGTACAATTTTCATCATTACCGTCAGTTATATGCTTGTTTACTTGAGATGGTAGGATCCAGACCTTGTATTTTTGATGGTGTTTTCGGTCCGAGGGTGCAATTTAAGGGAGAACTGGCTACCTAATTTGCGCGTTGGGTTCCACCAACCCCCTCTCCAAGGCCCGGCCACCATGTGCGAGTTCGGTTGTTTCGTTGGAACCATTCAGATTAAACGGTGTCAAATGATGAGACAAATTGGAGATTGGACTTTAGAAGTATCTGGTTTGTCTTGCTCGAAGATTGTCGCCCAAGTGGAAAGTTCTGGAGGGTTAAGTTAATCGAATTGAATTTTACGCAAACTTCAAAGCCATGAGTCTTGGGCACGTTCGCGGACAGCAGAGAAGCTTCCGTTGGTTGGTGAGCATGGCCGCTTTACCGGTCATTGCCGAAACCAGCAGGCCTTAGGCTGCAATTGGACCGGGTGGACCGGTTACCAACCCAAACTAACCTGTTCAGACCTCATCCGGCTTGTTCTCAAAGAACTGGGAGCCTGGTTGGGTTTAAATATTAGATCCGTTTCAGGTTGTATCTGAATTTCACAAGCTTGGTCGAATTCGACTGGACCTGATCTGTACACTATATGAGTCTATTTTAGAGCTTCCTCTTAGTTAACCAACCTGACACGTTTTAAATTGATCTGAAGGAATTATGCCAGATCATTTTTTTTTTCCTTCTTAAGAGAAAAACGCTCAAATTAATCTTACTGTATTAAGAAAGCCCATTGCTGAGGTTATTAACCTTTTGAAGCATATTGCAGTTTTAGATAAACATTAGTTTATAGAGTTTTGACCATGTTAGCAAATAATATTGTGGTAGTCAAAATTTAGTTTGATTTAGAAGTTAGAATGAAACTATTTTTGGGTTAATTAATAAACATAGACTTGGATCCGAACCAAACCTATTCTAGACCTGAATATTTTGGGTTAGATCTAGGTCATGCACGACCCCGATCCAATCCGAATAACCTGCTAAATTTAAAATATTTTTCATCAAAATTGATGGGGGGCAAAATAGATCGTCCTGCCCATAACAAAAGGGCCATTCAATTTCGGCCCAATAGATACCAACGCCTGCCAGACGGAACCTCGGTCCGGCCTAGAACCAGCTCGACCTCGGATTCGCCGAAAGCTCCTTCGACCTCAGGAATAATCGCCGACCCGCCCCGACTAAGCTTAAGGTGCCTCCTGTATTCGCCGACCCGCTCCGACCAAGCTCGGAACACCTCTGGTATTCACCGACGCGCCCCGACCGAGCTTGGGGCGATCTCTCGACGAGTTCGACCTTGCCAACGGCCGCACCCATGTGCGTGCCCACACCCTTCTACGTGGCTGTACATTGCGACACTACCACGTCATGCTTCGCTTGCTGGCCAAGGACAGCGCCATGCTACTCCGGCCATACCCTGCTACGACTGTCGACGCCTTACCTCTCACAAGAACGAACCGCACTATGCGCCACAAGCAAGCTCTAGCTGCACACCATCCCCACTCATGATGGGAACGGGCCATACCTCCGCCACCTGGGCGCCCCTACTGGAACCATAAATAATCTCATTAAGTAACGCCTAAGGGACTTTTGACTGGACCAACTGAGTACCACTCTAACTTGATCGTCGGAGGGCCCTCATCGGAAGCACCGGTGAAGCTTTTGTGCAGGTACATTGTCAATCGCAGGAGATGGTTCTCATCCTCTTCCTCCACATTCTGGCAGCTTCCTTGACTCCTCTGGCGTGGTCACCCTCGGGCCAAATTTGAACCACAGCAGAATTGATCCAACTCGACTCGATCATCTAATGGATTGGGTCTGGGTCTAATATCAAGACTTGTACATGAGACCGGGTCTAGTCAGGGCCAAGCATGCCCTGATCAGACCCAACTCATCTAACCCTAAGCGAGCCATCATTTCTGCATATTATATTGTAACAAGTAAATGACATACATCTGCAAATTTTGAAGGAGGGAGGTCTTACAATATTGTAAAACTTTAACATTTATTTGGTAACCAAACCGAAAAAGTACTTTTAGCATAAAAAATAACAATAAAGTACAAATAATATAATAATAATAGTAAATAATATTATCAATGTATAGTATAGTATAATAAATTAAAAATATATATATTATTATACTATACTAATATAATATATAATGTAATATTAGTTGATAGTTAGCAAACAATATTTTGATATAAAGCATTATCATTGTTTTTATTACTACATATTAATATATTATAACATAGTATAATATTATTATAATATATGAATGTGATACGATTATTTTACTATAATATTAAAATAGTATTACATTATATATTATTTATATTAATATAATATAGTGTAAAGTATTGTTAATATATATATATTATCTTATTTTATATTATGATATAGTTTAAGGGTATTTTGGTCAAACAACTGCTTTCGTATGGGATTTAAAAAGCATTTTTGAGAAAAAGCTTAAGATTGGAGTTTTTGGAAAGTAGAGATTTTTCAACTTTTTTAAGAGGATTGAAAAGCTATTTCAGATTTTTTACTAAACACCTATATATCGTCAGATATATTTTTTGGACTCTGAAAGGTATTTTGCCCCTCCAAAAGCTATCCCAAATGTGGCCTAATACGTATCACCAACTTAGATATACAATCAATTTTGCTATGTCAAAGAAAAGGTTTTGAAGAAGTTCTCCTCTAGCTCGACTTATAGATATACAAACCTCGTTGTCTTGCATAAGGCACAAATAACAACAATTGATGAAATTGCCAGCAACCTTGATTTCTAGGAATATTCAACAGCTACAATTGTAAACATCCAGAATCTCCTTTAGACACTTATAACCAAACATATATTGCATATCTTAGGAAACATATTTTGCATATGTTATGAAAAGGTCATTTTTTTTAAATAGGATAGAATGTGTGATATTTCTCTCCATACTTATCTAGATAGTTTGGTTTACCAAAAGAAACTTGATCGTCAAGGTATCCTCTACCAAAATTGTATCCATGCTTACTATGTCTTCTTCCTTAGGTAGCCCATGTAGGCAATCGAGAATTCTCTTACATGACTCTACCTTGGTCCATGGTTCTCAGGGCGGCTTCCTCCCCATCACTTTGAATAGCTGGTTGAGGTTGCTTTTCTATTTCTAGCTCCATCACATTACGATCTTTAATGTAATGATAGCATCTTCCTCGTAGGATCTCATTGTAACAACTCAGAACTTCACCCAAAATGTATTCTTCCGTTCAAGTCTTGTCAGACTAAAAATTCAAATCCATTCAAATCTAATCACAAACACCATAATTGGTCCCTGGTCAGCTCCAATGGATCTGTGCTGCAATATTTCCTAGTTTACATAGATTATGGGCCAAGTCGGCTCTGATACCATTTGTAACAACCTAAGACTTCACTCAAAATGACTAGTCGGAAGTATCCAAAATCTATTCAATGAATAACCGATGTGTGACTAAACATATGCCTGCATGGGTCTGTACACTCATCAATGAGCCCTTACCTTTGTGGCCTCTGGTGTTCTTTGTTTCTGCGTCGCCCCTTCCACCTCAACTTAGACTCTTGAGAATCTCTTGCTTGTTAAGTGTGTTAATGGGCCAGGCTTTGTTGTGCTGAGCGCTGAAGTTTGGCCTCTGGGTGAAAGTTCAGATCCTAGCCCACCAAGTCTGGATTCTTTCTCAGCTGGGCTGGGCTTAAATCAAGGCGTATTAAATTTTCACTAAAAGTTGAGCTGGATCAAGCCAAAATGTTTGGGCTTCCTAGTTTTCAGGCCAAGTCAGTCTTTGGGCCTTGAATGTTAGCCTGGGCTAGTCTCGTGCAGGTCAATTGTTCGGCCAGTGAATCTGGCCCCAGCCATTGACATTCCTTTTTGTCAGTTTTGAATTGCTTCTTGTCTCTATATATGCACTCAGGAACCTTAGTCTCAAATATTGCTATCTTAACTGCACTATCGGCTGGCCATGGCCATGGAGCTCTAAATTCTTTGGCATACGAGGGATCTTGCTCGTTTCTAAATGAGAAGGTCCATTATTTACTGCAAATGATATTTCAAGCCAAAAAAAAACTTAAGTGGCTGGATTGGTCCTTAGCTTGGTTTTCAAGATGCCCATTTTCATCGTGCAGAAATATTCAATTCTGTTCCAGAATGGAATAGTCATTAGCAGTTTTGCTTATGTTGAAGCTATTTCAAACAACTTTTTGGCCCCCGTCACAATTTAAATAATCTAGTTATTTGTGCATCTGGTTTACATATTTAGTTGACCATAAAAAATAATACATTTTAAAGTTGCTTATATTTAGTCAAACATCCACTTTTCTAAACAAATTATATAAAATATATGTTATGCTTTTAATAAAGAGAAATATTTTATCTAAAAGCTTAAGGACATATTTAAAAAAAAATAATACTTCAATTTTCAATCGATAACAATTGAATCTTTTTATGTCCTATATATTTTTTTATATAATATATAGAAATTTTATTTCTATTTTGAAAATTTCAATCAAATAAGAGAACTCTGTATTTTTTTTTATTGATCACATTTTTTTTCTATTTCTCTCCCTGCGATCCAAATAAATCTTTGGCTTTGCTTTTTCATTTTTTTTAATAACTTTTTCATTTTTTTTAATATCTTTTTCATCAAAGTAACTTAGCCCTATCAAGCTAATACAGGTGTAGGTGAGTCCTCAAGCTTTTGATGACCCAAAACGTGCGCCTACTGCCTCACAAGGAGTCCAGCATGACCTATAACCGTGCCATGGTCTGAGTTCCAAGTTGTACCCGTCGTCCCACGTGCCGCGTAAAGGTGTTCCAAAGTTACGGCAGATCCACTGCTTAACAGTGAGTTTAACAAAAGTCACTGTACGCTGCGCCGGACTGATTTACCCAAAGTGGCCATTGGCAATTTTACCGAGTCTGAGAGATATCAACAGCTAGAGGAGGCTATCGGTGCGCACTCAAGAGTTATGGCGGCAGAGGTCCTTGATATCACTACGTCATCATCCCTTAGAATGGCTAGAAAAATTTGAAACTCTTATTCCGCTCGCGTAGCATCCAAGTGTGTTCTCATCTTCTGGAAGCTTTCACATTCTGACCAGAAAAACTACTTTTTCACTATATGCATGGTCTTTTTCGGACCATACATATCTACAGAGAGATGAATAGTGCTACTAACTGGGTGGCTTCCTTCACAGCTCACAATTCTGGAGGCTTCATTTGAATAGACCACGTGTCGGTGTCTTATTTTCTATATTATTTTTTTTTTGATTTTGTTGGCTGCGCTCATATCCTCGAATTTTGTTGGCTGCACTCATATTCGTCGTATGTGAGTTATTGTTGCATAGCAAAAAATAAAAAAATAAAAAAAATACACAAAAAAAGAGTCATCCTACGCTGCGCCGGACTGATTTTTTTTTTGACTAAAGCGGGCATTTCATACAACACGGGTACGAATACACCTAATCGAATCAGAAAACAAAAGATTCCAAAGGCACTCCGGGCATCCCTCCCTCCTTAGTCCATAGAGTGCTTCCTAAGTGGCTCGTTACATATGCCGCCATCCAGTCGGCCGTCCTTTAGCCTGAAATATAACACTCTCACTCACCATCATCCAAATATCGCGGATCAAGGGATGAACTCCGCTGACACTGCTTGGGCCATTTTGGCTCTTTACATATGCCGCCACCCAGTCGGCCGTCCTTTAGCCTGAAATATAACACTCCCACTTACCATCATCCAAATATCGCGGAGCAAGGGATGAACTCTGCTGACACTGTTCAGACCATTTTGGACCCAATTGATAACCGTAGCCGAATCACTCTCTAGTATAATTGATCTCGCCTGAAGCACCCGTCGCATGTAATACTGCGCCAAACTGATTCAGTGGCCGGTGGCAATTTTACCGGGCCTGATAGATATCAACGGCCAAGGGAACTTATTGGTGGCTTAGCATCATGCCATCCCACTATAGACGACAATGCCCCGCGACATGTCAAAGTCTCCTTCGCGGTCGTACACGAATCTCGCACCACGAATGCACGAGATATGCTAACATCACTGAAGACATTGCTTACTTGAAATGTATCATGATCAGTTGTATGTCACTATTCTGCGCGATCTACATCGTGTCAGATTTTTGGGTCCGGATGGTCTCAAGTTTGGGGACCGAACTGGATTGTTTGGTCCAATTAGATCATGCTCGTGATGCATCAGGCCTTTGTGCATCGCAAGAAGCTGTACGCTACGTTTGCATCTTCGCCTTGGCATGTACTTCCAACGACAATGCTCTTATTTTACCGGTCAAGTATCCTTCGATGTTTGGTTGATGAAAAAAAAAAAATTCTCAGCAAAATATTTTTCAAAAAAAACTAATATTAAAATATATAATATTTGAGCAGATAGTTATTGCATATTTGATTGATAAAAAAAAGTGGTATATTTTAGAATAATTTATGTTTGTTTGAATATCTACTTTCATACTTTCAAAAATTATATAACATATATATTATATTTTAAATAAAGAAAAAGAATCTATCTCATTCTATCTCAACATTTAAAAGTATTTTCGAAAAAAATTATCCTCATTTTTAGCAAGTGCAATTTAAACTTTTTCATGTCCTAGGAGCTTTTATTTTTTATAAAATATAAAAATTTTATTTTCATAAAAAAAGCTATTTTTCATCTTCTTAAAATTTTCAGTTAAAATTGCAGCATTTTTCTATTTTTCCTCTAATTCTATTTTATCTGCTCCTTGTCTTGCGAACCAAACGCGTCCTAAAGTTCGATCTAATGATGATTCAAATCCGGTATCCATTTCACACGCCACTAAAATCTATAGTTTATCTAAGATCAAACTATACACCACTCAAACCCACATAAAAAAATTAAAAACTTGGACTTGAAGTCCATCTTCTCTCTCTCCATTCTTTACAGCATATCATCCAAAAGAACCCTCCACCACCTACTTCTCTCCCTTTCCAAATGCTGCCCTTGTGATCAGCCTAATCCCCCTCACCCAGAGCTCAGCCATCTCCTTCCCACCCTCGCACACGAAATGCACCTCCCTCTCCTTGGTGGTCACCACCCTGAACAGCCCAGGCTCAAAAGCATCCTTCTTTGCTCCCCGCTTCCTCTGAAACGCCGAGCTCCCCCCCACCTCAGCCTCCCTGCACACCACATTCCTGCACCTCGACTTGCCCCACCGCAGCACCCCTGCGGCCCCCACCATCCTCAGCACCTTCCCATGCGGCGATCCCCGGCCGCCCTTCGTGTGCTTCTTCACACACCTCCCTTCCAAGACCAACACCCTCGCCATCTCATCCAATATCACATCTTCCGCCTCCTTGCCAAATAATTTAGCATTCATCCTCGCCAGTGAAAGCGCGGTCTCGCCCCGGTGAGTCTTTTTATTGCACCTGGCACCGGAAGCAATCAAGAACTCACACACTGCTCCATGGCCTTCCCTCGCCGCCAGCATCAGCGGCGTGTACCCATCGCCGTCAGGCACGCCGACGTCGCAGCCCCTCGCCGTCAAAAGCCGCACCGCAGCCAAGTCTCCACGTCGAGCCGCGTAGTGCAGAGCGCAGAACCCCCCCGCACCGCCCTTCTCGAGAGCGAACTCCAGCATCACCTGCTCCAAAAGATCCGAATTGCTGTTCGACTGAGAAAGCTTGATCGCCGTCTCCCCTGCTCTATTTCTTAGCTCCACATTGGCACCGGCGAAGACCAGGAAGCGGAAGGCGTCGACGTAGCCTTCCTTAGCCGCAACCATAACAGCCGAGAAGCCATTCTCATCTTGCTCGTCAATCTCAACCTCTGGTTGCATCAGCAGTGCCTCCAAAGCTTCGGCATCGCCGAAGCGTGCCGCAAAGATTAACGGAGAGAAGACGGATGAATCACTCGATCGAGGAACCTTCCCTGACCTCATAACATCGAGGACGGCATGTTGGAAGCCGATGCCCCACCGGTTTGCAGCGGCAACCGATGCAGCCGAAGCGCCAGAGGAGCTAACCAGGCCGAGATCGGCACCAGCCGATACAAGAACTTTAAGGCATTCATCACGCTTGTACCGCGCGCATAGCATCAACGCAGTCTCCCCGGACTCTGTTCTGGAATCGAGGTCGCACCTCTTCTGGATCAAGACTTGCAGGACTGAAGGCTGGCCAAGCCGGGCGGCCATGTGGATCGGCCGGAACTCATTGTTCCTGCTGGTTCTCACGGGGAGCTCACGGTCGACTCCACGATATGCTAAGAGGATGTGGACGGCACGCGGATTGGCACAAAGGATGGCATGATGGAGAAGGGCCCGGCCCAAGTGCACGGTGCTGGGGGAGTAGTGCCGGAGGAGCATCCGCAGTATAGTTCCGGTAGACTCGAAGTACTCGACGGCGCACCAGGCAACGCTGTAGGGCTCGGCAAGCCCGGCTCCCACCCGGAACTCCTCTCCAGTGGCAGTGTCCCATGACCATGCACCCAACCTCACCGTAGCGTCCTTCCTCACTCCGGCCTGGATCGAAACAGTATCGACCATTTATGTCGAAGACTCGTGCATGGATCGTATAAACAAGCTATTATTATTATCTTTGCATTGGCTACTAGTAAGTGAGCGAACAAAATATGATCATACCTGAAGTAATCGTCGGACGGCAGCGACTTGCCGACTGACGATGGCGGCGACGAGAGCCGTACAGTTGACGTTGATATGCAGTGATGGCTTCAATGAGCGGAGTAGCATGCGGTCGGTTGCATTTGGATCAACCCCACACTGCAGTAGATATTAGCAGCATTCGTAAATTGAGCTAAAAACTGTATTAGGCTACCATTTACTGGAGCATCCACACTTGTTATAATCTATTAATTAAAAAAATAAGTAGTTAAATGCACCGTAAATCATACTAAAATGGATTATCATGTTTTGTATTTTAATTATGACTTTGCTGTATATATGAATCAAAGTGTAAGTTCTATTCCATATGTTCGCAAGGGGCCGAGTATGCAACTGAATTAATTACATTTTAAACTAATTAAGTGATGACCCAATTAAAAAAATATTAAATTTTTGAGCAGGATTTCTGGGAACATTGACCCCTTTTATTACCATACCGCACAAATCTTTTGCAATAATTTTCTGCTCGTTCCAAAAGTTTATTTCAATAATTTAAAAGTAGATTCACGAACTTTTCGGTTGTGGGCTTCATAAGTTTATTTTTTAATTTACATCCCATACAATGCTTTTTTATATGAAAAAAAAATTGGGTAAGATCCGCCGAAGCGGGAAGCCTTAACCGCGTGTGTAACAGGAAAGCCCGAAGGCTGTTCCCGTCCCTGTCAGGGGAGATGCCAACCGTCTCTCCTTTTAACGAACACGCCCCAAGCGATCCTACTCTTGCTTTGTAAAGCCATGCGCGTACTTATAAACATCCGATGTGGGACTAAAAACAGGTCTCTAGCAAACCTCAAATTACGTAAATACCCTTACCGGGTTTGGTAAAATGGCATGAACCACATACAATGAGCAGGTGATGATATCCATACCTTGATGAGGGTGTCAACGACGTCGACGAACCCCCGGGCAGCAGCAGAGACGAGCGCATGCACGGCGACATGTGGGCGGATGAGGTCGGCGGCCATGAGTAGCTCCGCCAGCCTTGCACGCCCGTGGGAGCACGCCTCCACAACCGCCTCCTCGCACGCCGGCTGCGAGGCCCCGGCCTTCAGCAGCAGCTCTACCACCTCCACCCGCCCCTCCCTCGCCGCCGCGGTCATCGCGTACCCCCTGAACAGCCTTTGGTTCACGTCCGCTCCCGCCCCCTGCTCCCAACCAAACAATCCAGTCAAGCCGTCGCACGAAAACAATACAACCATAGCTAAGCGATAAGAACTCGGCAGTATTGAGGTATGGCCCCAAAGAAAGATACGAGTCCAGCAAGATCTCTCTGTAAAGGTCCAAATTCCAGGCACCTGGGAGGGGTCCCTCAATTATCGCAAACTACAACCAACGTGGGCTGAGATAAAAGGTGTATGCAACTCAAAAAGAGACGTCTGATCCATATGGGGACGACGGCACCGACCAAGATGGATCCCACTGAACCTGGCAGAGGGGAGTGTTTCCAAAGGAGACAGCTGGCAATCATACAGGAGTAAAGGAGGAGAAGGCGTACGGGCGAATCGTACGGCTAAGAAGACCTCGCAACAGTGAGAATGTGCGTGTATCGACCCACCTCCCGTGCTCCTTTTCCACTCGCTCTGTACTCACCGGTCGCTCTCAGCGAACAGAGACGCCTGCCAAATCAGGCAGGCCGAGAACAAAACAAACCGGCTGAAATGTAATTAACCTCAAAAGAAAGTTAGCAAATGCGATAATTAACGCAGCAAATGCGTGACGGTGCACTGGTACAATTATTGAAGATCATGCAGGAGGTCATCATTTTAATGGCCAGTGATGGCAGTACACGGACGCCACGAGTTATCAATGCCATGGAGGCCCGCTAATGCAGCATAGCTAAAATAGGCCAATCTGCAGGCTCTTAGCTGAGTGTAGACTCTCGGAGGCCAGCCATATATGCCTATAGGAAAGCGAACAACGCGACTAACTGAGAGGTTTCATCTGGGCTGATCACGTAACGATACCTCATGCTTTGTGTTATCTTCTTTTTTCTGATTTCACTTGCTGCTCTTATGCCCGACATGTGTGAGTTGCCAGTGCACCGAAGAAGAAAAAAAGGTGGAATAGAAAATGGACGGTCTGGATCTAATGGTGCCCTGATACTGCGCCGTATGAGGTGTGGTACCACCGTATCATTCATCAGCAATAGCGAAGACCAAGAGGAAACCATCCCATTTCGCTCCAGCTGCTAACAATATGCTCATTAAAGAGCAAGGGACCCTTGCCATTATCAACCATCCCTTTTATTTTATTAACACTATGATTATAATTTATATTAAGCATGATTCGATGCATACAGGGCTGCAAAGTTCTTTTATTTAATGTTAGAGATACACAGAGGGATTTGATTATAAATCCTTCATTAATATTTCTTTGCATATTTACGCGGATGTATCAAACGCATGGGTCCCATAAATACGTGCTAATAAGTAGAGATGGGTGTGTTCTTGCCCCCCTAATAATCCCTGCAACAACCTAATTAGATCAAGGAAAAGATATATCCAAGATGAGATGCGGAGGGGACTGGAGACTATCCCGATCCTTGTCAAGGAGGGAGCCGCCTGACCGCTTGGAACCTTCGAACGGGATGCTACTTCAGAGGGAATCCACGTGGCAACGTACGGAGCCGTTGGAGTTCAAAACGGCGTAATCGTATATTAACGGCATAGGGAGGCAGTAAGTGCACGGAATTAGGGGCTTCCGTAACGGTAGAGAGGCTCCGAAAAACGCCAAACATTTTGGGATAAATTCATAGGGAGTTATTATTTGATTAAATGTAACTATGTGCCTAAATAGGCGGGGCGGCCTCACAGGAGTCAGAGAAAGAGGTAGTAAAATAAAGGAGGGTAGGAATATCAAAAATCCTGGAAAATTAGTAAAACGAAAAAAACAAAAAGAAAAATAGTCAAGTCAGGAAATTTTTTTCCTTAAAAAAGGGAAAAATATATCAAAGAGAACCGATAATTCTTCTATAAAAAATCAAATGCCCAAAATCCAAACTCAAGTCTCCGATTAGGGTTTTTTTTTTCCCCCAAAAAAAGCGATTGGAGATTAGAAAACAAAGAGGAAAATCGGATTTAATCGAAGTTTTTTAAGAAAAAAAGGGGGGAGAGAGATGGGAATGGTACCAGGAGCTTGCGGACGAGGGGGAGGTGGCCGGAGTGGGCGGCGAGGAAGAGGGCGGAGACGTCGGTGCGGAGCTCCTCGTACTCGACGCGAACTTCGTTGGGGACCTCCTCCCGGAGCGCCACCTCCGCCCGCCGCCACTTGAGGCACACAGCTCCGGAGTAGTTCACGTCCACCATCGGATCCGCCAGGCACTCCGCCACCTCCCTCAGATCACCCCGCTCCACCGCCTCCACCAGCCTCCGCGACGCCGCCTCCGTCTCGTAGTCCACTGGCCACACCTGCTGTCTCCCCACTGTCCCCCCTTCTCCCCCTCCCCCTCCACTACCGCCGGCGACCACCATCCCGTACCCGAACACCGTCATCGAGACCCCCCCCCCTCCACCCAATTCGACGATTGCCGACCTCCACCGCTCCCCCTCACTCGACCGCCGATCGCCGCCCTATGCGGCAGCATCCGGCATCTCTCTCTCTCTCTCTCTCTCTCTCTCTCTCTCGGGAAACTTGAAAGGAGAGAGCGCCAGAGAGAAGGGAGGAGGGAGAAGGTATTTATAGTGGGGAAAATGGAGAGCTTTTACTTTCACCGAGGACGTGCACTTGGAGAGAGGACTGGGGAGTGGGACCCACGGGACAAGCTGGTCTCGCTCGGCTTAGGTTGGGGTCCGGGGTCGGCTCAATGGCTTTTCTTGATTCTGGTGCATGGTAGACCGGATTGGACCGGGTTTGGGTGGTGTGTTGTATTTTCTTTGTTTTGGTACATCAGATTATAGTGTATGGAACGAGAAGATATCCAATGGACCATGTGAAAGGAAAGTAATAATAATAATAATAATAAGCTAAAGGTAATTGTGTCATTCACTGCTTATGATCAAATATGGATATGGATTTATCATGGCACCCACCTATCTATTACATCTATTCGTGACTCCTTGATTGCCAGTGTAAGACTGATGAATTGGAATTGCTCAAACTAACCATATTTTTGCCCAAACAAATCAATTGGCCTCGAACAATCATTTAAGAAACCTATCTTAAAAGAAAAGAGTGCATACTTAGGTACATATGGCAAACTAGTGTTCCTCATAATATAGCCATATCTTAATGAATTGAATTGCTCATATCAAGTCACTATTTTTCAAGATTAAAATTTAAAAATCATGAGATCGTAAGTTACGCTCTTTCTTCCTTTGTTTTTTTTTTATTTGACTATTTGTCAATGTTATTGGATCTTTAACTGAAATTTGTAAAATGTTGGTGTTGTGGTTGAAATCTGGCCTGAGGGTGACTACGCCGGCGGAGTCGGAGGAGCTGCCAGTGGGGATGGAGAAAAGGCGTCAACTCCTACGCACCAATGTACCTGCACGAAGCCTCACCGGTGGATTCCGGTGAGGGCCCTCCAATATTTAAGTTAGAGTGGATCTTAGTTGGTCCCCAAAAATTTCCAGATGTTACTTGATGTGGGCTATTTATAGTTTCTGCAGAGGTGCCCAGGTGGCAGAGGTATGACCCGTTCTCATCATAAGAGGAGATGACATTTGGTCAGGTGCATGTAGCTAGAGGTTGCTTGAGGCACACGACGTAGGCCATTCTTGTGAAAGCATGATGTTGACAGAGGTGGCAGGGTATGGCCCTTGGCAGCAAGGTATGACCCTGGTCAATATGTCGTGGAGTGACCAGCAAGTAAAGCATGGCACAATGAGGTTATAATGTACGGCCACGTATGCGGGCGTAGGCATGCGCGTGGATTCGGCCGTGGGCGAGGTCGGGCTCGTTTGGAGGCCGCAACATTTACTTGACGAATTCAGCTTGGTGAACACTGAGGTCGAGTGGACTTGGAGGTAGCAACATATGTTCGGTGAGGTCGGCTCGGCGGACTCTGAGGTCGACCCAGCCTGCTCAGCTCTGAGGTCAGCTCGATAAGGCGGCCCGAGCTCGGGCCAGGGCGTCATTGTGGATACCTACGGTCGACGGAGCATCTTCGGCTCTTGGTTGATCCTGCAGAGCGCCCCAAGCCCGGCTCGAGGGGTGTCATTGTGGATACTCTTGGTCGATCCTGCAGGGCGCCTCAAGCTCGGGCCCGGAACGTCATTACTTGTTCGGGGGTTCGGCTCTGAGGTCTGCTTGACAGAAATTGGGTGGTTCCACTTTAGAGGAGGACAATCCATTTTGCCTCCCATCCGTTGGCATCACTTTTCGATGAGGTGCACCTCATTGTATCATTTTATAATAGTTTGATTAAAATTGTTGGACTACTCGATAAAGGTAAAGGAGAAATCTAACTTAGAAGAAAAGTGAGATTTGGGTCATTAAAACTATTATACCAAAATTTATAGAAATCTTTGCGGCCATGTTCTCTAGCTCTTAATTATGAAACTCCAGCTTTATAAAGCCCGATAAAGGAAGAGTTTTATAGTTTTCGAATCATAGTTGAAAATCCTTCTCTTTGCATGTGCGAATCTTAACTTTATAAGTACCATAGCTGTAGCGCAATTTCAACATTATAAGTTGGGTCAAATTTGAATATTTCTTCCACAATTAATTACCTTATAATTTTAAGAGTTCAAATATTACAAAGTTTTGATCAAGAATTTCAAAACCTTAAACAACTTTGATTCATCAACATTTCTTTGAAATGATTGTTAGCCTTCTCACTCTTATCATAAAAAAATTATGCATGCTTTAAAGAGTTATTGAAGAAATGTCGGGAGAGAGAGAGAGGGCATGCACTTCCCAAAGTTTGGTGGATGATATAGCTTCCGGCATCAGTTCGCTTAGCTCACTACCCACAAAAATCCAGCGACCTTGGAGTTTTTGTCCCCATCAAAAGTGGTCATGGCTCAGAATGGCCACCCGAAATTTTTTGCACCACAAAATGCTATACAATATTTGATAACCACCGTCAAAAGATAAACGACTATCGAGCAAGGCACACGGCGTATGACACGTAAGGTCATCTTGTTTGATAGTTGTCTATCTTCTGATGGCGGTTATTAAGTGCTACACAGTATTTTATGATGCAAACCACACACTATAGAGGATTCGTGCTCTTACAGCCTTGAGCTACTCGAGAGTGACACAATTTAGACTACTGTACCGCCATCAAGAGATGAACGACCATCAAACAAGGCACACCGTGTATGACACGTAAGGTCATCTTGTTTGATGGTTGTCTATCTTCTGATGGCAGCTATTGAGTGCTGCATAGTTATTTATGATGCAAACTACACACCATAGAGAATTTGTTCTCTTACAGTTTTGAGCTACTTGAGATTGACACAATTTAGGCTACGACACCACCATCAAGAGATGAATGCCATCAAATAAGGCACATCGTGTATGACACATAAGGTCATCTTTGTTTGATGGTTGTCTATCTTCTAATAGCGGCTATTGAGTGCTGCACAATATTTTATGATGCAAACCGCACACCATGGAGGATTTGTGCTCTTACAGCCCTGACCTACTCGAAAGTGACACAATTTAGGCTACTGTAGAGTTAGTGATGGATGTGGAAGTGGACCATTTGTAGCCAAGTCTAAGCGATGAGAAGTCATAAGAATGATGAGCCATTAGAATATTGAAGAGATGGCGCAACTTAGGCCAGATCTTGAATTGGTTTTTGAGTCCAGTGTTTGAATTTAAAGTACAAATATTTAATGAGTGATGATATTGCAATGAGATGGGGTTAAGGTGATGAATCCAATTATCCAATCTCTCGGTGGCGAATCACAGTCTAATGCCTTGAAAAAGATGGCTGCATTTTACTAGGTAAATGTATTCCACATCAAGCTCCCATGGAGCACATCAACATCTTGATGGAATTGCATCAAGCAAAAGAGCCAGACTACTTCACCAAGAAGCACAACTCCAGTAAGCTATGACATTGAGTAACTAAGAATGGCCATCCTGATAGTTACATTTGGAGTAAAATGTTTTCCTTTTTTTTTCTTGAGAAAAATTGGACTACCATGTATTCAAAGGGATTCATGTTACATCAAGTTCCATATGAGATAAAAGTGGAATTTTGTAGGCTGAAGACGGTGCCTACTATTTTTGAAACTATCATGAAAGAATTCCTTGCGTCAAACATGTAAAATAATGCATTCTAAGGTTCAAACTAGATGAATCCTCCGGAGCAAAGAGGCAAACAAATACTAGGTTGTTGCTTTATTTGCAACTTACCTGCCATTTGGCTTCTGAATCACGCATGCAAGGGTTAGTTCGGGTTGATTTTGATTTCTTTACTTCAAATAAAATGGGAACCATTGGCAAATTATTTTTTGATTTGATATCCAAACTTCACTTATGAGTCTGTATCTTTAAGGGTATATTTGGTTCGTTGCCAGTATCAAAATTGAAATGAATTAAAGTAAAAATTAGAATGGCCATATTCTCTAATGCATTTGGTTCGTGACCGGAATTGAAATCAAACTTGGACTGAAATTTGAATAACAGGGAAGAGTTGAGATTAGGTTTTCGCGGATTGGGGCACTTGCATCTTCTCTAGAATTGAAATCGAAATGGGACTTCTTTCAACTAAATGGTTAAAATGGAAATCACTTATTCCCATTTCTATTTTCGAACCAAATCCCTCCAAACCAAACATGCTCTAAATTTTGTACAATCTTGGATCTTGGCCATGTAAGTTGGGTTTTCAACTATATTTACAAGTGCATTTTGTTGGAAGCATGATTGAAGATTAAAGGTAGATAAAATTCATATGGAATTAAATGACTAGATTTATGTGGCGATGATACATCCATAACTATTGTAATTTGTATATGATTTATGAAAATTCTACAACCGATCACAAGATATCATTACAAATTTTTAGAGATGATCCATGCATCGATGATAAGTTGTAATCGCCTGCTTACTCCCTGTTATAATAATAGAAAAGCATTATTATTAATTCTTATTCAATTATGCAATTTTATGTAGTAATTAAGGATTGGTGCAGAACATAGGGATTTTGATCATTTTTCTTTTATTTTCCTTAAATCTTAATTAAATTATCCACATGACTTTGTTCAGATTTACTCGTCTTAATTCCTCCTTTCTTCTCTCTCTCTCTCTCTCTCTCTCTCTCTCTCTCTCTGTTTCCAACAAAAAACTAGAGTTTGAGCCGACGCTGCTGATCCAAGCCGAGAAAAACACCATGCCCGAGCCGAACTCCAGCCCACGTGACGTGCCACGTGGCATGGAAAAAGGAATATGGCCACGTGGATTCGTCCGCTGGCCCCAATAAAGCCCCCCCTGTTCCAGCTGCCGTCTCTGACCTTTTTATCTAGCAATAAATAAATAAATAATAAAATAACAACATTAAATAAAAAATCAAAACAGAATAAAAATAATAGTCTAAATACCTTTTTATCTAGCATTAAATGATAATAAATATTCTTCGAGGCAGTCATCATGAACTGTTCCATTCCCCAAAAATACGTGAATAAATAAATAAATAAAAAGTCATTAAACAGAAGAACATAGGCGTGACATAGGAGAGATCGTCCAACAATTATATTAACTGTTATATTTTCTTCCTGTTCTCCCTTGTCTTCACCCATGCATAACTTGAAAGCCCAAGACAAATGGGGCTCCCTATTTCGATCTTAGACTTTTCATGCCGTGATTAATTTATTAATGATGATTAGAGTCATGAGCAACAGAGGATGGGCTTTTTTTTTTCTTTTTCTTGTTTTTTTCCCGGACCTGTTGAGGTGGATGGTTCCTGGCCTGTGGGTCCCTGGGGAGACAAAGGTGATCCCACTGCTTGGTCGATGAACTAGGGGTCGTGGGATCAAGGATCAAGTAAAGATTCTTCGTTCAGCACCATGCAGGCCCAGCATATGACACAGTTCTGGCTGAAGGTGACAAGTGCGAGGTTTGGAGATATTCACAGTTGGCAAGAACAGCTTTTTCTGAATTAGATGCAATGGTTGGAGCAGGTGGTAGGGTTCTACATAGAGTGATGTAGGTTAAAAAATGCAGTCAGTTGTATTACTCTAACTGATGGTGAGCCAAAAAGCCCATGGGGTCTGGGTCTGGTCTTTCATTGGCACTAGAGATTCCAGGTATGAGATCTGAAGATGCATGGCATTCCTACCATATATCTTTAGAGGAAAAACTCAGCAGCCATTAAGGGGCTTATGGAGTACTACAAAATATTCAGTTCCAGATTTGAAAAGCACTTGGAAGTGGCTATCCTTGTTTCAACTTATTAGAAGTAGATACATGCATGCTCGATCTTCTTTTGAGATGCTCCAGCTGGAAATGAATTCGTGAAATTTAGAGTGGATTTAATTGGTGTTGCTGACGACCACATCTCATCACCTTGGTGGAAATTGAGGATGAGGATCTCACCTTATCTCACCTCTTAGAAACCACTTTTAAGGTAATGGCGGACATGTGGATTCAAGTTAACATCATATCAGTTATCGAAGTGTTCACATTGTTTCATTTTGAAGAAGTTAAAGTATATAGTTTTTGAGAGAACTAGGGCCTAATTAAACTCTACCTTACTTCAATATAATAAATTAAATTGCCACTCTTAAATAAGTTTGATTACCACCTATCCACTTGCCTTCTCTCACCTTTCTTGTTTTCATGCACTTCCCCTTGAGTTCCTTTAGTTTCATGGATCCTACTAAACTCCAGGTGCTAAGAGTCCCAAACATGCCCATTCATTGTTCCTTTCTTCCTTTTCTCTGCATATGTCGACCTCGAGCCATCTAAATCTTCTAATTTTTTGACGAAATGCAGAACTCTCAAATAACCTACCAATTAATTGAGGCTCTATATATAAATGAGCCAATCATAAACAACTTGGACTTAGACCATAACTAATGGGTTTGCTCGAGTCATTTATTTGGTAAATGAGCCAAGCTCAAGCTTCATCCATGGAGTTTTAGCTATAAACAAGCCAAGTTTGAATTCTTGAACATACTTGCAATAGCACAAACAAGTAGAAAAGCTCGAAACCCTGATTTTTTATGAGGCCTACAAGTTCTCCATGTATAATACCTCGAGCCGACTGTGATCGAAAGACCAAAACACTTGATCGACATGACCTAATTAGATCCATTTCACCAAACAAGTGAAACCAAAGCCACTTCCTAGCAGTTCACTAGGAGCACTTTGTAGCATGTAAAGCTACCACTTCTCCTCCACGTACGTCAGAGATCTGGCCTGTGAGTTTGTGTCCTATTCGGCGTTAAAGCTGCCGAGAATATCTCATGGCATCTAGAACTCCGGGAAGCTAACAAACGCGCGGACTCACTCCCTGAGGTTCACGTGCAGCGTGTGAGCAGATCTCATGCAATATTTTTGGCCATCTTTGCATGGATCTGCATGCCGTCACCCTCTCTCGAGGCACTTCTGTACGTACCTCACCCCATAAGCCGAGATGCTCGAATAACAAGTTAGGCATACAAGCACACGTGTTACTTGTACATGAGTCTATATATTGTAATATATGTTAAATGCATTTGATTTGCCACATTAGAATTTTCTAGGTCAAAGTCCAAACCTTGGTTGATCTCAATGACAATTAACAACAAAATTTCATCAATTTTAATGAGGGTTTAATTGTTTTTAGGTGTGCAGATATGCTTGCCAAGATCACACTCAATATCTTGGTCCTAGTACTGTAACCGTGGGAAAATTGTTATTGGGATTGATGGACTTACGTGCGAAAATATGCTTGCGAATATCTCATGCAACATCTTGCTCCAAGCATATATAGACTGCTTTAAATTACTAGAGAAACCATAGACTGCTTTGGAAGATGTCTCATGGGACTGTGCATGCTTGCCACCTATTTAATTACCAATTGACCTTTGTCAGAAGAAATTAAATTGGTTCCATTGGTAGACAGGATACAGGTCTCTACTGACTGATAATTTTATTCAACTTTTCTTGGGTGCATGCTTTGAGCCTTGTTTAATATGTGACATTACCTTAGTTCAGTTCATGCACATTTTGAAACCTCTGGTGCAAATCATGAGATAGTTTGGACATGCATGCACGCATGGGTCTACTTTCTTCTGGAATATGCATTTGAAAATTACACACTCGAGCCTTTTCCTAAGATTATGTACATAGAAGTGTGTGTGTGTGTGTGTATATATATATATATATATATTTTTATTTATTTATTTATTTATTTATTTTATATGAGAGGAACACCATTGAAAGATAGAACTTGGTTAGGTTTGCTGATATAGAAAAGGATGATAGACTTAACATGTTCCAAACATACAATTAATTGGCATGGCAGCATAACATGGAGGCATAGCTTAGGGATCCTCTGCCACCAAAAACGTTATTTTGGGTGCAAACTAATTGAGTGCAGTACATGATGGACTTTGAAGTTTTTTGTTTGATTCAGATGTAACTAACAGACTTTAATTGCACTGAAGACTATCATTGGATAACACAGATTGCAAAGTCTTGTAAACAAGAGAGAGACAGAGAGAGAGAGAGAGAGAGAGAGAGAGAGCATATCCCTAGCTTTTCTTTGGTATATGTGATGAACTGGCTTCTCTATTTGTTCGTGACTGATCAATGAGACAGAGAAAGAGAAAGGAGCATGCAGTGGTGGGCACATTAACAACTCTACGCAGATTTCGAGGCATTGCATGTAGACCACCAAAGAGCTTCTATATCTTCCTCCCCTCCCGTACCTGCCATATAGGTTGCCCACCTTATCCAAAGGCAAGGTAGTATCATGAATAGGGGACTAATGGTAGGACCAATGCCAAATTTTGGCTACTGAATGTTTACAGAGGATTCCTACTTCTTGCGAGTTGAGTCACAGAAGAGTAAAATCTGTAAGCCGTCCAGAAGAAGATAGATTATTTAAATACTTTGCTGCCTCATGCATTGCCTCTCTATGGAATGCATGAAATGATTAGAGGGAGATAAGGATGTGAGCAATCTGATAAGTTATTGATCCAAGAAACAACTGTTGCCAAGTTCCCTCCAAGCCAAATTTGTGTCCCTCCTAATTGGTAGAGAGTGCTCATGACTCTAGCCAAGCTGCAGTCCATTTTTGAGATTAGCTAACTTTTTAACTAATGACAGAATCATGTATCTTATTTTTTTAAAAATCAAATCAACCCTGTCCATCAAAATATTAATTTAGTAAAGTCATCCATAGTAGAAAAATGTGAAATTGAAGATTCTATATGTTTTTTTCTCCCCGCAAATCAATATGCTGTCCATCAAATTAATTTAGTAAAGCCACCCACATTAGTAAAATATGCAATGAAGGCTGGGCTATAACCATAGATTACTTTGCAATCCTCGCATCCTTGGGGAGGTTCCAAGTTTGAATCCTGGAAGGCGTCGTCTATCAGAAAAATAAAATAAAATCTTGGAAAGTGTTTCCCAACTGTTTGGCCAATAGATAACCCTAACCAATGTGCTCCCACCAAGGGGCACAAATTAGTTAAGAGTGAGTGAGTGAAGACCTGCATCCAAGTGAAGCCCCATCCTCGATTTAAGCAACAGTCAGACCCTGCCCGTACTCAAGTAATTGCTGCATATTTTGGTTATAAGTCAGACAAATTTGGTGAAGACTTTGAGAACTTCTGGTTGGTTTAGTCAATTCAAGTAGAATTCGGTTGACCATTATTATTGCTAATTCTAGACATCACCCAATCTTTATCAGTGTCAAGGGCTGAAATGCATAGAAGAATAGTGGTACAAGTTAAAAGCTTGACCACTATCTTTGGCATACTTTAATTTAGGCGCAATCACTTGTTCTAGGTGAGGCCGAGTTGAATATGAGTCGGATCAAAAATTCATCAACTCAAATCCGATCTGTTTATTAGATAGGTAAAAATTTTAAATCTGAATATGTCCTATTTATTAAGCAAATAATCCGACTCGACCCATATAATTTATTTATTAAATAGGTCGAGTCAAATAGGTTAAATAGGTTAAACAAGTTTTTAACAGGTTAAATTGAATTTAAACATATTTAACAGGTTAAGCGGGTCGGGTTAAACAGGCCAGAAACAGATTTTAAACAGATTAAACAAGTTTCAAACAGATTAAACGGGTCGGGTCATAACCCAATTCAATTATTAAACAGGTCAAAACAGATTAAACAAGTCAAAGATTTAAATCCGAGCCTAACCCGTCTAATAAATAGGTTTAGATGGGTTGACCCATTTACGACCCAAAACCATTTATGACAAATCCAAATCTGCTTAAAGTGGATTGTTCGTAAGTCGAGTTGATGAGTCGGATCATAAATTGCCACCTAAATTAATAACTATGTGGTGGATTTATGAGTGCATATCATTGGACATCCTAGTCTTTTAAAATGAATCAACAAATCCTCAGCTCGCTCTGCACTTAACGTTTCTTGCGTACGTGGACAAATCCTATCATCCTTTTCTTTCTTTTATCTTTTTTCCCTTACGAGAGAAAATGCATAATAGTAAGGCCTAAGGTGATACGGATCATACTCCTCCCCTCCCTCACGTCCATGCAAACGCATGCCCATGAGTGCACGTGCAGCACTCTCATGCAAAGCATTCCGCCAATTCTTGTACTATTGAATCAATAGTTACATACATCACCAAAAAAAGAAAACCTTATAAGGAAATTTCTAGCACAACTGGAATCTCAATTAGGTACCATTTTTATCATATTGCAGACGTAATTGGTGCGAGGAAAAGTGCTTTAACATGTCCGATAGTATTCAATATCTACGAAAAGGTTAGGACCTGTTTGGATGATCTTGTGCAATCCATCAGGATTTATAGGACTATAGGCCGGTTCAGACCTATATAGGAATACATCCAGATAGGCCAGCTCGAATCTCGCAAGAAGAAAAAAAAAAGATCCTATAGGCTGGGCTAGGCCTTATATTCTATAATGCTAGAGACCCTGTTTCCAATCCTGATAATCTACCAGGATTATCTAAACAAGGCCTTAATCTCTTTAAGATCCTTAGTTTTGACTCTCAATGTGCCTATTGTCTTCTCTAAGATGTAGCTTTGCATGTAGTTACGAGACAATAACATGCAAGCTAATTAGGTATCATCTACGCATATGCCGCATTATTTTCCCTTCATATTTGATTTGAGAAAACATGCTACATATATCCAAAATGGTTGATGGAAGCATTAGGTACCCAGTGACATGGGTCAAATGTTTTGATGCGATTCTACACTGGTTAATGTATAGATTAGTTAGATGGTCTTATCCAAATAATGTTCTTAAAAAATAATTCTTTTGGGTGGGGCTTGCAGCGGCAATGGTCTGCCCATGGACCACGCATAGCTTTCCTTTTGTTTTACATGCATTTTTGGGACTCTGGGGATACTATCAAGCTAGAACTCTATGGTGCAAACCATGTGCCTGGCTCATTTGAACTTTGGAAACAGATATTCCCCAAGAAAGGCATGGATTACTTACTAATTAGAATAATGAGATTCTGTCCTCTCCCTCTTGTCAATATGTCATCTTTCCAAGAGCTTAGCTAAATTTCACTGTAAGATCCTCCACCCTAAGCCCTAGCCCTTAGCCATTGGGAGCATATACCAAGGAGCTAAGAGAAGTCGGTGCAAGCCACAATCTAGACCTCACAACACTATACTTTAAGGCCAAGAGGACTTCTTTGTCAAGTAAAGCACCCATTAATATGCACTTGAAGTCCAATACTGGGCCCTGGCCACTAGTCTCACAATTGCTCTCCATGATCAGCACAACCATTGTCATCTTCTAGACCTATGGACCAAAGTACATGGGCCCCAAGTTAGACACAAATTTAAGCAAGTGGCATTGCCGTATCAGTTGGAATGAAGAACAAGGTAGAATGAGTTCAAGTGGTGTGGGCACTGTTTGTCCTCTTTGAAGGGGAGTCGAGAGCCCAATGATTACCTTCCATTTTATCTAGCCTTGAGACAAAGTTGTGGCTAGCTCATATCCCCAATCAATCCTATTCAAAGGTCTCATTCAAAGAAGGTCTCATTCAAAGCCTGCCCGACGATAAATAAGCCAGGCAATCCTTCCTCATTAAAAAATAAGGTCCGTTCCTGACTTCAAAGAAAAGGAAAAGAGAATAGATCGCCCGGCTACCCTACCATTTGATTCTTAAATGGCAGAAAGTTTTGAGAGGGTCATGTTCCACTGTGAGGAAGTAGTGGAACTGGAGGAGCTATATTTTACAAAGGTGCTCGAGGGTCCTATGGGATCTCTTGGAAAAAAAATGGATTGCCCCGAAGCGCGCCGACCTCAAAGCGCCCGATCTCACGGCGCCCAACCTCAAGACGCGCCCGAACTCAAGACACCCAACCTCGGCATCCCTGACCTCAGAGCCCTGTGGCCCTGCAGCCCTGATCTTAGCCAAGTCGACAGCCGATCGACTTCGACCCTGAAGAGAACCCAGTCAGAGAACGAGGCAAACTCCTCCACTCCGCCGGAAACTAAGCCTTTCAGGGCCATGTCCCGTGATCTCCGCTTGAACAACTGTCAACAATTAATGCGCATGGCCTCCGCAGACCTCCGGCTTACTCAACAATAAATGCGCATGGCCTTCACAGATCTCCGACTTACTCAACAATAAATGCGCATGCTCTCCAGGGATCTTCGGCTTACTCAAAACCTCAGGCCATTTACAGCAACCAGTTGACTCACTCAACTCCGTCTAGTCACCCATGGCAATTCATTAATTCACACGATCACGCCCAATCATGACGGTAACTCATTTGCTTTGCCCAGTCACATCACAGGTAACCCTGTATCCCTCCTATAAAAGAGGAACTTCTTCCCCTTCAGGGGGGTCGGATTCTGACTTTTAGATTCTCATATGCAGTCCATCTCCTTCTCCAAATAGAGCCCCCTCTGACTTAAGCATCGGAGGGCCGGTGCCGGAAGCTCCGGCCACCGACTTTTTGCAGGTCCCTCGGAGGATGCACCCCGCCGATGTACTTTCTACACCGGAGCTCCTCCTTCTCAGCCAGTGGTTACCCCCAGGTCCAATTTCCAGCAACAGAATCCTATATCTGGACTACTCTCTCTCTCTCTCTCTCTCTCTCTCTCTCTCTCTCTCTCTCTCTATATATATATATATATATATATATATATATATATATATATATATATATTCTTTTATTCTTATTTGTTTTCTTTTCAATCTCTTTTCATTTGCATCTTTTATTGATATCTCCTACGCATGCACTATAATACGACATTTAGCCTACACGTTATGTTCTTTAAAGGGGTTTCAAATTAGGGAGAGGAGAAAGTGTCTTATACCCCATTCCTCTCCGACTATCTCTCTGTATGCATTATTGCATGGTGGTTATCATCTTTCATGCATGTATTGATCATTTCACTACATCTTTGTAGTCTAATTCTAAGTAACTGGTATTTCTTTTTCAGCCATTCTATAAAGATCTATGAGCTAAGTATGCTCTGACTGCTCAGAAGAGGTATCTCGGTGGTTAATGACCAGGTAGTGAGAACATGGTTCTGGTAGAACCTTATACTGGAACTAGATTATCACATAAGAGAAACTCTTTTATCTCAAGTGGAGAGTGGCGCACTAGACTCTCTATTCTCTGATCTCTTTTAAGATGGTGGTCCTCCTCCATCCTCTCCTTTCAGATTAGGCAATAATGTCATGGAGTGGCTGGGCTAAATGGCAGACATAATTTCCCTAAGCAAAAGAATGGGAGAGAAGTAAGACAGACGCCAATAAAGATGAGATAATTGAGTGGAGTAATCATTTTGAGCTGAACGCCTTTTCCAAATACAAAGATACAATTCAATAAAGCACTAGAAGCACCCAAACCTAGGCTTACAGGATAGGACATTGTCATACTCAAGTGGTTTTAGTGGGATTTACATGGCTTGGACAATGCTGTTTAAGTGAAGGAAAGAAAAAGGCTAAGAGGCCATTGAAGTAGTGTTGGTATGTATTGGAATTATTATATTTAAAGTAGAATAAGTGGAAGAGCAAACCTACCTCATTTAGGTCCACCATTCTCAGCTGTCAGCCTGTCAGCATGGATCTTAATGAAGATCTTTTCGATGAGAATCTAAACGTTGTGCTCGTACAAAAGTGACATGTTGGAAGACTTTTTGTTTACGCTTTCTTTTCTCCCAAAGTTCGGAGTTTGACATGGTTAAAAATTTGGGCATAGAGAGTCAACACTACATCAATTAATTTCTTTCCACTCAACTGGAGTGTAAACCACCGCAAAGGGAGAGTCAGATGTGGATAGGCTAGGCTAAGGTTGTCTCATACTGTCCCAAGTTAATGCTGCTTAGCTTCTCGCTACAAATTGCTTTGCTTAAGGTGATATGAACAGAGGCACATTTTGTCTTACCTGCAGGTTGATTGCTGTAGTTCTAATGTGACATTTCTGGGAAAATGTTGGTTGAGACTAAGCTGATAATCTTAGGAATTTCTTTTGTAGGTTGAATGTCAGTAGAAAGTGATTACAGAGGCTCCGATTTAAGGGATCTGTACATAGTGACAAGTTGAACATTCAGGAATTATTCAGACAATAAAAATTGCAAGTCCTTACAACATGAAAAATCCATCAAAGATATGGGGGGAAAAATCAGGACTTAAACCAACAAATATAAGAGGAAAAACTAAGAGATGGTTTATTAGCGTATTTTCTCCTTGAAATGTGTTACCATTCTAGAATCTATCAAGAGGTAAGAATTTACAAGATAGCTTAAAGTTATAGCATCCATGGAGGAATCTGGGGCACATAGATATAATAATTTTGGGTGAATCACATGAAAAAATTGAATATATTATGTGGAACTTGGATGAGTAGTGCTGTTCTCTATTTCTTCTTGTTATGTATGTTCTCTTGTTGTTTCTCAATTGCAAAATTTAGCTTTGTGAAATCAGATTTAAGAAGGTCATTTTCATGTATTACAATCATACTATGAACAACTATAACTTTAGTAGTACAGAAATGTTGTAGGATCCACAAGATTAGAACGAAAAGCATATCCATGTAGCATAGAGACTCCAACTATTACCATTTCAAATCTTTTAAGAAATAAGAAAAAATAAGAGCTTTTAGCATGTATAGCTTTTTGCATGCATATCCTTGTCATTTTTGATTTTACATAGATGTCACTGAAAATTGTTTTTTTCCTTGCTCTCACCAGGCATGTCAGAACTATCCATTATCTATGCAATGGACTACTTTGTCCTTTTATTGTGATCTCTACTATATATGCAAAACCCTGAAATGGTGACCTACCAATGGAAGGGCAAAATAGTCCTTTTCATGGACAATGGCTTCTGACATGGCTGGTGATAAAAGCAAATGGCAGGGGCATCCTCACAAAAAAACACCTGTCCAAAATAAAATAGTACAGGGGTATATATGCAAAATCACATATGGGCAGGGGCATGCTTGCAGAAATCCCAAAAAATAAAACCATTTCAACTCAACCTTGGGTCGTGAGGCTAAGTGTATAAATCTCTTTATGAGAAATTCCTGTCAGTTGCCAACTTCCAATACATTGACCTTCATCATGCAAAGGAGCTGAACATGATTGGCATGGAGACTGCTATTGTTCCAAAGTTATTGCCACTGGCTTAAGAAGTTCTAATAATTGGGCTACTAAGGCACTTGTGGACCGTAACTAAATTGGAACAAATATGCTTATCATTGATCTTGTGTTCTGAGTTCCAGAAAATGGAAATGCTGGCACCACATGGACTGGGTTAAGGGTGAAATTTTGTAGTAGTAATGCAGCTGACATGTTTTGTAGGTGAATAGGAGAAGAACAAGAAGAATCAATATCGGAACCAAGCGTAATGACACCAAAATCAAACCAAAAAGGTCATGAAGACCCTAATGCATAACCATAATTCATCCAGTCATCCAATGCACAATGAAATTAATTATGAATGGTAGACAAAAAACATCGAAACAACAAAGAACAAGTGGTTATTTGATTTATTAAATGAATTGGCAGTTAAGAGTTTTTACATTATGTTACATCAAGCATCTTGTTTGCTACAGGAATTTAGATAAGAAATTACAAGGTCAGCTGCTTTGAATCCTGATGTTATCGCTTTCCCAACAGACAATCCATCCCTATGGTTACCTGCAAAATTGCAGCACCAATACACACATAATAAGATACATAAAAGTTGCACATGGTAGGAGTGCTCCACCAAAAAGGGGAAAAAGAAAAAAAGAAAGAAAAGGAAGGAATATTGGGTATTAGTGCACATAATCAATATTTAAATGAAGTTTGAAATTTTAATCAGTATGCTATGTATCCATCAATATATACCATATCAACTTCTTGGCAGTACAAGAGGGCACTAGCTCAGGCAAATACTGCCTGAATCACAATGGAACTATTTGAACTGAACTCGGATTGAGCAAGTTGGAGTGGATGGATGGCATGCCTAGTACCAAGATTGAACCAACCCCAAACAGAGCGGAATTGCTTGGAATGGCTAAAGCAACCCTAAAACAATCTCGTTTACAATTGTTCTCCACCATTTGAAGGTGCGAATGAAGTGAAGGAGAAGGGAAGACTAAGGAGATTGGCTTGTGAGACCGAAGATTGATTTTCTGTTTCCAGGCTAGATAATCATCCTATCTAGGTCAATCTCCCCTCTTGTTTTGACTTATTTCTTCAGAAATTTGTGTAGATTTTACCTCTAAGCGAATATACCATGAGAATTTTGTCAGATAAGGACCAAATGTTGTTTAATCATCATATACATGTATTAAAAGAGTAATTTAGGATCAAAATCAATAATTTTTAGGGTTTTAGATTGATTCCCAAAATCTACACTACAAATTGTATAACTTCAAAAACATTAAAAGAAAAAAAAGCCAAAGCAAGTCTGTATCAATCACATCCACACATACCCATCAATACCCTTTGTTGGCGCAATCTTCAATATGGCATGTACTGTTCTGTCCAAATCTATACGCCCTTGTACCTTGATATTTCGAACCTTGAACTTAAGATTCTAGAGAATCAAGTGAGAATGAGTTAGAAGTCCAGATGGACCATGTTAGATTTTGGATTTTGACAATAATATGTACCTCGCAGATGGATGTAATTCCCTGTTAGAGCTTGCGTTCTCCTTTCCTCTCATAGATTCTTGTCAAAGCAACCCTGTTGAAGGGTTGTTCCATTTTATATGTGTTCTAAAATATTCTCTTTCTACTTACTGACCTTCTAGATTTATGTCAGGTACCTCTTTCTCCCTTTCTAAGCCTAGAGAGGTCCCTCTCCCCCTTAGATATTAGTTCAAATGTTTGAGGTGAGGTCCTGCTAAGAGAAAATTTGGAAAACTTTAAAAGCTTGTTAGATCACAAAAGGCTGCTAGATTCTGGCCCTGCTAAATATCAAGCATTGGACTTCCATTACCCTTAATCAGATGGAGGAAAAAGATCTAGCATGCATGATACTGTTCAGATATTTTTCCAATTTCCTCAGGGTTACATGAACTCCTCATCCAACTCTAGCCCTTGTTTTCCATATTCCATGTTGCTCATGCATCTTATTTCAGCAGAATGAGGGGCAAAAAGAAGGCAGTGCTGATTGGTGTCTCCCAATTCCCAAACACTAAACTACTCTCTCCATTAAATAAAGAAAAATAGAGCAAAAATAATATCATTGGCCCTATTAAAGTTCATTGTGTTCACCATTTGTAGACCCAGTTTTGTCAACTCTAATTAATCAAGGAAGAGACTTGAAGCCCACAATCCAGGTATAATCCAGCATTTTTATTTCCCTATACGAAGCAGAATATATTGCTAATATGTTGGTGCGTTAATATATTGCTAATATGCTCTCCTTATTACGAAGCAGAATGAAAATCAAAACAAATTTTTGCCCTTTCATTGTGAATATTGAGAATAATAAATTGCTCCCCCTTTGCTCTAAATAATTGGTTTTCTTTTACATTTAAAATCCTACAAAAGCATTGGCTGTTCTCCTTTTTATTAATGGATTGATCTTACTTAATAAATGCCATATTCCTTGTCAATTAATCATACCTTATATGGCTTTTATGGCATGCAAATCTAGCTGAAATCCATTTGTTATTAAAATCATTACAAATTATAAGCCCATATTTTTAATATTTTTCTTTCACATCTGATTATTTAATGATGGTACTTCATACTCTTTGATACTGTATATTCCAATTAAAGCCATAGAGTAATCATTGTAAATGGTATTCCTTTCCTAAGTATAGCAATAATAGTTATTTTACATGTAGTTTTTTCTTGAATTTTGGTTGTTAGATGTAATTTCAATGAGTTAAAAACTTCGGTAATTCATAAGATCTCCTTAAAAATCTTTGTATTTTTCAACTTATGGTTTTCTTGAAAGTTAGCTACTAGCAATAAAACAACCAAATTATGAAAATGGACAAACTAAGTTGCCGAATCTAAGAGAACATGTGTCTAGGATCAGGGATTTAATCCAACTATTGGATTGCCATGAAGAGTGATGCCATTGCAATTGAAGAGAGGCTTTTATAGCTTCAGGTGGATGCAATAGTTAAAAATCTCAGCGCTATAAGCAACTTTTTCACTGTTATGAGCAAGGAAGGGTTGAGATTGCAAAATCGGAAGGCTTCTCAAGGCATTTTAAGGCCCCACCCTGCTATCATGAACAAATGTGAGGCGAGAACTCACCGCAACTTCATCCGATGGCATCAATTTGATGGCTAAGTAGTTTGTTTATAGTAAATAAAAGGGTTACTTTTCAGCACTGATCATACTACAGTACTGTGCATGCTACAATAGCATGAACAATGATACCCAACTAAAGTCCTTTTTCTTTCTTTATCAGCTTGGTTCATTAGAATCCTGGTAGTGTAGGAGTCTAAGACTCCAGATAAGAAGGAAAAGTAGTTAGCTTTTATATATGGACTGCATTAGGCATCCAATAGATCGTACGTGGAATTTTGAATGAGATTAAAGAAGAGGCCTGGTACAAGTATTTCTTATCTTATTTTTCCCCTTATTTCTTCTTCTTCTTTCTTATACTTTCTGCTATTATCTCTTTTTCTCATATATTTATTCAGTTATTCTTCTTCTTTACTGGATTATTGCATTTTAGATTGGTATCTGCGTGTGATTAAAATATGATCTATTAAAATTTTATCATGCTCAGTGTCCTTGTCAAGTTACTGCTGTTGTTTTCTTAACTACTGAATTATTGCTTAGCTAGATCATGTTTCTACCATGCTCAACCTTGATCTCCAGCAGAAAACTTCCTTTTCACTTATTCTAATCTCCTTGAACAAATCTTGATCTAGAGTTCACCTAGTTTGACATTCTTTTAACCCTAGAAACTCTTGCTTATGTTTTGAGACCTCCAAAAACCCTAGGGATAATACATAAACTCCCTTTGCCCTCTATAAGTGGAATCCAATGCAGATCTGCCCTATTTCCCACTCCTGGACATCAAGCATCCAGAACTTTCAAATCATAGGACATTTTATCCTTTGTTGCCTGTCACTGCTTGTATACAGCCCTAACCCCAGTATCCTACATCAAAGAGGCCTTAATCTTTAACAGGCCTTCGGAATCAGAACATAAATGTTTTGAACATATCTATAAAATTCTAACACCATCGAATTTGATCATCAGTTGGAGTGAATCTAGAAATCTAAATTATGCTTTAGAGTTTAGACTATGTAGGATAGAGTCCGAAATAAGTGTCACAGCAATCAAGGACAAAGTGACAAACCACTAAGAGTCAAGCCTTAGGGTGCTTAGGCTTCTCTTGTTAACTACAAATATACAGGTTTGGTTCAGTCCCTAACTAAAAGAGCTTATTGTTGAACTCCAGATTCTGCTCATTTTTGTGTCTCCCAAGTTTTCCAGCCTCGGGTCATTTATGAGCTGGGGCTTTAAATGAAGCTTGAGCTTGGCTTGTTTCCTGATGGAATGAGCTAAGCCTATTATCAAGCTGAGCCAGAGCCATTCATGAAAAGATCGGTTCATTTGCGGCCCTACATATGAAAGGAATGTTCAAGGAAGCCTGGTTAAATGTGCCTGATTACATATAGAAGGGCTCAAAAGAGAGGAGACTTAAAACAAACATAGACTGGAGTTTTGAGAAAGTCATCCATGAACAGCTTGACTCATTTGCAACACTACATGTGAAGGAAAGATTTCAGAAAGCCCTGGTTAAGAAATGTGCTTGAATACATATAGAAGGGCCCAAAGGAGGGGATACCTAAAAATAACATAGAAGGGAGTTCTGAGAAAAAAAACCAACTTATTTAGCTGACCAAAATCATAGCCTAGAAATCGTGATCATTTTGACATGTAGTCAACATGCATATGATCAAATGAGCACATTATTGCCTCAGGGTGACATAGTATGCCATACAAACCCGAACCAGGCGGTACGGGGTGTATCGTACCGGTTTGGTACCGGTATCCAGTACGGATGACGTACTGACATTCGGTACGCCAAAAAAATCTCGTACCATACCGTACCGATACTATGCTAGTGCGACACCGCTACGAGGTCCAGTACCGAGACGGTGAACCTTAATCTAAATACAGAGTAAATATACACTATGTGCATATAGATTCACACAAAGATCATAAGATGCATCGGTGTGTTGTATATTTAACATGTGCTTGTGTAACTTATGTTGAGTAGAAAAGATTTTATATTTTTAACATTCCTCATACTAGATAGAAAAAGAAGGCTTAGTTTTGTTGGGCTTGCCTGCATAGAAGAACCCTGGAAGGTTTTGCTCCATCTTTTCTATAGCTTCTAAGACTAAATTATAATCATGACCATACAAGGGAAAAGCATTTCTCCAGTAAATGTGCCTGCAATTTTTTGTAGAAAAGATTACCATCAACTTTGGATATGGCTGAAGGCTAGAATATTATGACATAAAAATCCAGATTACTGGATAAGTTTTAATATGAGGATAACATAACACTAATAACCAAAATCATGCAAAGATGAGTCCAATAAAGAATACACATAATTGCTTTTAACACATCTTGCAGTGATAAGGATCAATTTCTTACTTGACAAATGTTGGCTGTCCCTCTACACCCAACAACTTTCTAAGGTCAGAAGTCACTGTTTGTTTCAGCTCATCCCTACATAAGGTACAAGCGTATTTATATGAGAAAAATGACTTGGACTAAGTAGAAGATAAATTTATAATGACAAATCAGTATAAGTGATATAAGTTCAGAAAGGAAAATTTGATGCGGTAGCCAGCAGAGTTTCCATACAGTGGTGCTCCAGCTAAATCCCTATTCCGACTGCCCCCAACAAATGTAGTGTAGAGATACTGATCATTGGGAGCTCGATTGGGAAACATCATGGAAGAAAAAAGAGTACCTATATGGCACAAAACAATACTCACATCTAAGAAAAACAGTAGCATTCATTATTTATTAACAGCAAATTTATGTAAGATACAACTTAACTGTAAACTAGAGATTATTGGTACCTTGACATAGTTTCACCTGCTAAATTATAAAAGGGCTTACCAAGAGTTTTCAAGCCATTCTGTTGTTCTTTGGAAGGCACTAAAACTCCAAATCCCTCCAGGGGTCTTCTGACATTTTCCTTCTTAAAGGCGGTGACTATGACAGATATTGGTAGATAGTTTACCTGCACCACAAGAGGCAATTGACGATGTAAAATAGCTAGGTGAGGCTGATGCATCTCCAGATATCCTTACTGAAGTTTTCAAAACTAGGTTGCTGTCTATGACCAATGAATTGTTAACACAGAGAAAGGATTACAATTGTAGTTTGATATTTCATGTAAAGGAAGTAATAACACAGTACATTTAAAAATCTCTCCCAAGTAATCATGACATCAAATGCAAAATGGAAATTCCTAAACAAGACATTGTACATGTAAGCTAAAAATATTTATTGCTACCAGCCAACTCCACAGCACTCACTGAAAGCTCAGTGGTAAACTTTGCACCCTTCAATTTCCCAAGTCATAAACAAGCCCTGGCCTATTTATTTGGAGTTAGTGTTACAAGTTCTCGCTCTAAAATTCCAATCTAGAGCTACATCTGCTGCCAAGAAAGCCAGCTTAATCCACTTTTTAAACTTCCATATCAATCTTCTTGAATCCACCTCTTCTTTCACACCCTTTTCAAATTTAGAAACCCATCACTTGCAATGGCCTCATCTGGTCTGTCACAAGTGACCGCCATCTCAGTCACCTTCCATTCCTATATCTCAATTGAGGCAGCTTCTGATTTTTTTCCTCCTTTTCAGACATGCAGGAGCCAAACCTAGGTCGAAGCAAAAGCACCTGATAGTAGCATACTCATATGCACAGTCAGGGTATGCCGTACTGGGCCGTACCGGCCAGTACGGCCGGTACCGGATCAACGCCGAATCCAGTACTGGAAGTTTTTATTGAAAAACTAGTCGGTATGATTACCGTACCGGTACGGGGCCGGTACAGAATTGGTACGTATCGGTACAGGCCGCCACCGGTATGCCAACCGGTACCGGTACGCCGACCGGTACCGATACGGCGGACAGTCTTTGTGCAAATTTTCTGGTTTTTTCAATTGTCAAGACCGATATCATTGTTGACTTATTCCTTGTTACAACGAACCTTGCTTGTTAGCTTAAGCTATTGCAGTCAGCAGGTTATCTAACATCGTACAAAAGCTCAGCTTGCTAAAAGTCATGAGTTCAAATCTCCTCAATATTAGTTATTTATTTAACTCACATGGTTATCATCTTGACCTGTTTCAGTTGTTGTCTTGACATGTTTATCCCTCCGCATGCATGATCTGGGATGCATATGAGGTGTTAGTCTAATCAATTGCCGACGCATTCCCTATTAACTTAAGATTTTAGCATTAAACGGTTAGTCAACATTTACAACTTGCAGTTTTATTGTCGAGAAAATTCTAGCGTTCTTCAAATATCTGGTGCTACGTCACATGGACTTGGGTTCATGTTGACGAGTGTGGGTGTGTGTCTAAGTGTTGGATCCTTTCAAAATCTAATAATTTCTTCTCATGGAGCGTGTCCAAGTGTCATACAACCTCCATGTCTAAGTGTCGGGTGTAGATACAATGGGCTACACTGAAGGTTCCAGGTAAGAAGGTGAAAGGATAAGATAAGATAATTGGTAAGCTCAGGAGAGCAACAAGGTGCTCCAGAATCCCAAAAAGCTCAACATGAGGCTAAGATAGTTGTATGATAAAATAAATAGTCCTATGTTCATGTCTGAGATAATGGAGTGAAACATGGATTTTAACAGACTAAGAGGCAGGTTAGGCTGACTTTGATGTCAGGTGGTGGGTGAAAGGATTAGCTGGTTCCAAAATAGACAATTACCTAAAATGAAGAACCCAAACGGAGAAGCTTGATTATCACTAAAAAGCACTTGGCAACCATGATAGCAAAAGACAAAGTAAGTGAAAACAATTGATTTTAAAGCTACATATTGGTTCAGTGAAGTTGGAATAAAATCACAACAGAGGATCCAAGCGCAAATCCTGATTCCATAAGCAGTTGACTAAAAGCCCCTTTCCCTTGTCATCTCCGACAGTATTTCTGTTTGGCCTTCAGGGATTGCTGAGAAATTTAAAGCCTATCGATCTGTCATATCTGACAATGTAGATTACCGATGGATGTGATAATTTCTCATCAAAACCTCTGAGGCTATCATTTTATCCTGGAAAGGTGAGTGCAATTTCATTTAACTTGGGAAGTGTTGGGAGGCATGAGAAATTGATTATACATAAATCCATAAGGGAAAAAAGAGGCGCACTCATGGTAGTCTAATATAAAGAATCTCAACTATAGATCATTTTGAATAGTACATGAATAGCCAATTTGCATGCATAATACCAAGGTCCACCATACCGGTATTGGTGGCGGCACGTACCAGTCCGTACCGGTGAAAACCGGTCCCGTACCAGTTCTCCAACAATAAACTACCAGTACCGGATTCCACGCTGATCCGGTACCGGTCCCAAGTCAAACCGGTATGTACCGGCCCGTACCGGCTGGTACAGACCAGTACGGCAGACCATGCATAATATCCTTACAGACAGTAGCAAATGCAATGCGGAATTCAATTAATTAAGAACAACATGCTTCAAAACCAACCTTTGGAAGAAAGTCAAGAACAAAAGGTTTTCCCTTTTTTGTGAATTTCATCTCCTCAACATTACAAAGGGGAGCCTGATACAATGAATACAAATACATGATTGAGGTCATTCCAGTAAATTTTGCAAAGTGTACGGCTAAACTAATATATAGTTTTATCAGTAAAGCAAAGAAATAAGACACGAAAAATTAGCAAACAGCACAATATACACTACTCTACCAATGCTTTCTATTATAACTCAGGAAAGCTGGGTATTCCGAAACTCAAGGTTGCAAACAATCTCTGTATCTCAAAAGAAAACCATTATTAGAGGTATTGAATGTTTTGAATCATGCAACAAGCTTTCTTACTGTCATTATGACTGCATCAAAAGATTGATCCTTTCTGAGCGCCTTAGTTTTGGCATCATTTGCAGCATAAAAAAGTGACCAGCTACTAAATGGAGAGCTTCCATCGACATTACAAGATAATGACAACACCTTTGAATTTAGTTTCAAGTTATCACCACCAAGCTCCTTACATAGCGTGTCCGTGAGTGCCTGCAGATAGCAGAAATAATTCAAATGTAAGAACATGTTTCAAAATTAGATACCCTCATTATCAGTTCAGAGATATCATGATCATTCAATTTCAGTGAGGTAAGCTTCAGATCCTTGAGAGTTGGCATAGACTACCATATACAACATAGCAGACAAACTCATTGATTCTAGATATAAAGATAAGCATATATAGCGCCACTAACATGAGAAACTGTTAACTATTGCTTCTTTTTCAGTCACAAGTCACAGCCTCATGAAGAAATCAGGTATGATCATAATGATTCAACAATGAGCAATGGCAGATATTTTAAGTATGCCAAACGAGATTCTATTCCAGCTTCTATCCCTGACCATTATCGGTTTCCCAACTTCTCTTTTGTCAGGTACTCAGGAGAATGTATTTTAAGGAATTTTCCCATCAGCTTCCCATTTTGCGGCATCCATATCTAGATTTTGTGCTTGTCATGTGTAGTGAGACATGTTATTAGCAGTCATGCTCATTTTGTCACTGATATACTACAACACCTATCAGTTATTCATGTATTCCCTTGCACCACATGAAAATGTTCAATACTTACATAACATAAAACAAGAATTTGGAACAGTGTTGTATTTTGCTGCTACTATCTCAAGATCAAATAAACTGATGCAACAAGGAAAAAAACATGTTTCATGGCTACATGTCACCAAATCATTATAAAATTAACTTGGCAATTAGAAATAACTGTCACCGAGTGTCTATAGATGCGATGGTTCTTAATCATACCGAAAAAGGATACACGATTTAAAGGAACCGACAAATATATGGAATTTGTGATAGTTTACCTTCATTCCACCATGAAAAGAAAATGAACCACGCTGATGTTTTGTCTTTTCCACTGATGTTCTTCCTTCCCCCTTAACTTTGGCTTTACCTGTTAGTTTGGACCGGATGGCCCCAATAAAGACTGAACCAAACCTGATAGCATCAATTCATGAACCCATCAATTAGGATCCACATCATCAAAAGCAGCACAAAAATATTTACCTAAACAATTTCATGCTATCCAAGATATCTATTCTTATTTGGTAGAACAGTTTCAGAAAGCTGAAATTGAGATGCAGAGGTTGAAATTTCTATTGCTGATTGTAAATGACACACCAAAAAAAAAAAAAAAAATCTTGGATAGATGATGAGATCTCACAACCAGACTTTTTTTTATTTAATTATATTCATCAGACTGCAATTGGGGTAGTGGTTGAAGATATCAAAAATTTCCAGCACGGACAACACAGCATAAAATAAAATATCCATCCGTTGAGTATAGCATGCTTCTGTTAACTTAGAAAGATATGATCTAACATGGGCCCAAGTCCTAAATTTATATGGTTGGTTTGAAAAAAAAAATTCTGACCTAAAAGAAATCAAGAATCTCTTTTTCTTAATCAGAAATGACATACGCAAATCTGAATTTGGTATCAAAGACCACAAAATAGCACTTTCCAGTGCACAAGAGATTTTAAAAAGCCTAAAAAAAAAGAACTTGATGGTGAAGTCAAGCTGAAGTTAGAAGCACTTCATTAGAATAATAAAGCAAACACTGGAAGTAATTGAACTGATAAGATGGGACTTACTTCTTTTCTAGATTCCATAACTCTGGAAATGCATGGCGCATCTGTATGATGCAACAATAAATAATTATAAAAAGGAAAGCTATATGTATAGAGCTTTACAATACACCTAGGTAAGAAAACACTATAGCAGCAACTGAATATATAACTCAAGAGTTTAACAGCATTTTAATCAATCAAGGACCAGCTAGAACAATCAAACAGAATTCCTGTAGATTGTTTTAATGGTCCGATAAAAGGCAGTATTAGCACCAAGAGATTATATAATTTTTAATGTGAGAAGTGAGAACAAACAAAATACTCAACAAAAAAAAAAAGAACAAAGACATTCTTTCCAAAATAAGGAAGATAGTGCTTACAGATAGTGATTCCGGATCCCCACCACTGGTGCCAGCCACAAAAGGATCAACAAGATAATCAACAACCTGTGATAAGATCAAAAAGAATATAATTGCTTTAGCTTATACGGTAAGCACTAAAGATTTAATGCTTTAAAGTATTCATAAAAATAATGTTAATGTAGCGATCAAGCAAAAGAATAAAGAAAAAAAAGAAAGAACCAATTTTAAGCTGGTGAATGGCAAAATAGAAGAAAGCATTGTGCTCCACCTCTGTTCCAAAATGACGTTGAAAGAACTGCCCCACGCTGCAGAAATTGAAATGGTGAAAGCTTAAAATCTTCCCCATATTGCAAAATATAACTTTGAGTGCAACAGGATAGTTGTAATTTGTAGTGTCTTTTGTTAACTAACTATGAATTGCAAGATTATAGACTCATGTTATAAACATAGAACTTCAGATATCATTATTGGGAGAAAAGGACACAAATCAAATTCTGGATTTTCAAACCTACGTCTTTCATAATTCAGAAGAAACACTTCCCTATTACAAAAAGAGCTGTATATTTTTTCCATTTAATTATGGATATGGATACAAAACCAGCTTAGTCATGGGAAAGAAAAGAGTGTCCAACATAATAAAATAGCCTACAAGGAATAGTTATTACAACTAAGTTGATAGAGATTGAATACACAAAACCATATGTAACGATTCATCTTTGTCCAAAAATTTGATCTAATGCTTACCACAGTCTACTTAATGAGAACTCAGGAGACATTAAATGTTTACCACAGCTAGGCAACACCGGTTGATAAATTTGGTTAATAGACCAAGGAAAAGTCTCAGTTTACTTTAAAAAGGCACTGTTCCTTTGGGTCTTCAAAAACAATCACAATGTTCATTCCAAACAAAGGCTTTCAAGCAATCTTAAAATCTTTTATTGAGAATTTTCCTTTTCCGGCATAGACTTCCACTGTTTCCTTGTGTATAGATGGTTCCTATGTCCTAGCACATACTGTTTCGCATCGGAATGGGATGGTGTCAACGGTACTGTCCCATTCTAGCACTTTTTGAAACCATGGTTATTAGCAAGAAATGTTGAACGGCCCGTACCGGCCGGTTCAACCCGTAACGAACCAGTCCGGTTTAGTCCGGTTCGACTAGGTGCGAATCGGCACCGAGTCCGGTTCGATTTGCCGCAGCACACGCTGTGGCATTTAATGCCACAACACTGTGGATGTGGCCCATTTGGCCGGTTCGGTACCGGTCCAAACCAGTCCGGTGGCCGACCGGTACCGGTTCGGCGATTCTTGGTCATTGGTATGTCATTTTAGATATATAAACCATGCAAGTGTGTCATAAGCAAACAATCGGCAATTCATCATATAAGTATCTTAGTATTATAGTCCTGAGGAATTTTGCAAAACAGGTATTAGAGGTATATTCTGGAATTCCTCAAAAGTTCACTAATAGGTGGAATGAAATTGCTCTTAAAAAAAGGGTGATGCAATATTTAGAAAAATGAGGGCATCATATGATAACAAACGGAAAAGGTGGTTTTACATAATTTTCCCTAAAGCATATGTTCCACAATGTTTGATGCATTATAAGTCCTTCAGCGACTGTACATAACTAGGAAGCTATTACGTTGGATTTATTTTCATTAGTTAGGTCGTAATGAGACTTATACATGAGAAGATTTACATATACTAACCCCACAAATAACTTAAGCAATAAAATAGACAGATTAAGAGCAGATTAAGAGAACTAATTGCTTCATAATCAATATTATACATCTCTCACAATCTCACCCGTTGTAACAATAACCAACCTTACAAAAATCAAAAATCATCAAATTTCATCTCGCTTTATCTAGGGTTGATTCAGCAAATTCAATCTTAGCACTTATTCCTATCCAAGGCCATAGCCCATCATCAAAAGCTTATTCTGAAGGTTGGTTACAAGTCAATCTTAGACATCCCATCAAGGACTTCTTAGACATTTTTCCCTTCATAGACATTACAACCCAAAACCTATATCCCTGTTACCAGGTGACACTTGTTGCAAGTCATCCTTGTAATTTGTCTATTAAATTATTTCTTACTGATGCGGCGTGTAGAGAGACTTAAACCCCTATTGCCATAGTCATTTCCCATAACACAAAAACTTGACAAACCTCCTATCATTACAAATCCACAAACTAATTATATTGGCCCCTATCCTATTCTTGAAGATCCATTGCTGGATAACCATTGATTGAACAGACCAATCCCATCAGCTCTTAAAAATTTATTCCAGGAAACAGGAAAGGCCACCCAAGGCACCAAATCAAGATCCAGTAGAATTTAACTACAGAATAATATGGCTTTAGTACTATAAGACAACAGTTTAGGCTTCTATTTTACCAATGGCAATTATGCAAAGCTAAAAAAGCAGAGTATTATTAAAAGTTTACAATCATGTTGAGTGAGATGTGCACAATACTTTTAAGCTACACTAGCATAATTTCTGGACATATAAACACAATGTAACACACATGACTTATCTAGACGTTGCATCCTATAGTGATTCAAGGTGTCAGATTCTTCATATTTTTCTTTTTTTAAAAAAAAGGAAGAAAAAGATTCAGGGACACAGTCCTTTTCATTTAGATGTGCATTTTCTTCCAAAGTTAAAAGATGAATTAGAGAGAAAAAGGTCCACATAATACTCCATGTTATGTAAAGACACAGCATAAACTTAGAATGACATAGTAAACATAGGAAGGAAGCTGTCTGATTTTTAATTTTCATAATCAAAAAGTGGAATGCTTTTATAAATCTAAGAATATTTCCCTAAACATTATTGAGTTATTAATAGACTAGAAATGACATTATAAAATTCTTGACATGTTCTAGACGTCCAATCAGTCTTAGACTATATTATTGACTTTTATCAGAATGTAACACCACTTAGCTTGGAGTTTAAAACAACTTAGAAAAACAAGATTGGCTGCTGCAATTAGGAGAAGAGCCCAAGCCAAATAACCATAAAAGCCACTCAAGCTAAAAGAAAAACTTCTTTATACAATCAGGCTCCAGGGAAACCCAAACAACTCTATCAGGCCATCTATTTCTCCTACATCATGAGCAGTCATGAAGAACCCAGGTGTCAATGTGTATCTGACAACAGTAAAGAATGCTAATAGAAACATGAAAAAAGATAGTGTTTTTAGTGGTTACAAGAACAGGAAATGTTCCACAAAATTGACAAATGTATAATCACCTATCCTGTGAACATTCATCAGACACCTTTAAGGAGCTCTTTGTGCCATTGTGCTTCCACAAAAATGGTTCCAGAAATATCTTTAACTGCAAGCATGAAACGCATGTTATATGGAAAGTGCAATATAGAGAATTCTACAATAGTAAAGCAACACACGAGAGCAGTAAATAGACAAAACAATGTACAAGTATTTCATCTCTTAAAAATGAGGGCACGATGCAGAAAAAAGTGCTGCAAAAACCCAATGAAGCCCTTATGTTGTTGAGAAGAAAATTCTGGAATAATGTGATGTGCAACTATCCACTAATTGGGGAGATGGCCTGTTAAGATTTACAATAGCCCCTTACAATAGCCCTTATGTTGTTTGCATATTGATTACTAGTTGTGTGAACATACAAATTACAACTAATATCATCCAGATCTCTACCACCACGCTCAACTCATGCTGGGTCAAATCTCTTCCTGCTAAGAAGCCAGACTTGCAACTGACCCAACCCATGCTCCTGCACCCTGCCTTGTTCTAATTCTTGGTGTCACGTTTAAGCAACAAGTTATCAATTGTTCCCCTGTCTAATTTCATCCTCATTTCTACTCCCATTCCCATTCCATTCCATGATTCTAAGATTGAGAGTTTGCCTAAAAGACACTAAAAGCAGGGTGGTGTGATTTGTTATAAAGAAATCTAGAAGCTACCTCAGTAGCATGGACATAGGGGTGGCACACTGCAGGCATACTGATGTCAAACAAAGTGGTAGATCTTAAAAAGTTCCAGCAATCATAAAATAATGTTTATTTGGCTATATGAATAACAATTTTTTATCATAATAGTCGTGACAATAGAAGATAGGGTACTCAGGTCTTTTCAGAGATCAAGCTAGCTGACCTCTATGGTGGTGAGTCATCGCTTGATGCTCAACCTTCAAACTGCAACAGGAGCCATAACGCATGCACTTAGGAAAAAGCATAATCTAGAAAGATTCTTCTAATAGAAAGTTAATTAATGGGATTGAAGTCCAACTACATTAGTACAAAATAGAAGTTCCAACAAAAAGATAAAGAAGAGGAGTAAGTAGCTGATGATCCCTTGAAGACTAGAGAATGTGCATGAAAGACCTGTGGTAAGTAGAGCAGGGTAACCTAAAGACACAAAATATGAGTGATACAAGATATGTTGCAAGCATGGTATGTCGTACCGGTCGGTACAGGTCGGTACGGATCGTACCGAACCAATACTGGCCCGAACCGACCGGCCCGTACCGGCTCCAAATTTTTTTTGGCTTTTGGCCCGAACCAGTTGCAGCTAACAATTCTGTGTATGGCTTTATAGGGTCAAAACCAAAATGGCAAAGCTTCAAAATAAAGCACCACATCAACATGCACCTATTAGTTGATGCATGACTAACATGTCTAAGGAGTGCTATTGTTGCAAGAAAAGGCGCCCTTTGGAAAGAGAAAACACCCCCTAAGTAATGGAGAGGCTTTAGGTCCGTTGTCTCAAAAAAACACTATGGATATTACTTCAAATCATGGTTCATCTCTGTACGGCCCCATACCGGGCATACCATGCCGTACTAGTGCGGTACCAGCATTCGACGAAGTGTAGAGACTGAACCAGCCTGTTCTAGGTAGAATTGACCAGTTCTGCCCAGTTATGTGTTGCACCCAACCCTTATCGTTGGTTGCAATACCATGGCTAGGCTTGAGAAAAAAGTCTCTCACCTTGTGTTCTTATGGGGATCGTACTATACCCAAGATTCTTCGAACTAGTACCGAGACCCGTACCGGTTTGAACCAAACCGAATCTGAGCCCCATTGATACCGGTTCTTGCAGGCAATTGCCACAACCCCACCGCCGTCCAGTTCTAGCCGGTTCCAGTCAGTTCTGACCACATTCAATCAGGTTCCAGCCCCTAAGGGGGCGGAACCGTTTTCTATTGGAGAATCAATCCGGTCGGAGACCGGGTCAGCTCGGTTCGGGCTGAACCGGCCGGTTCAGCTCGGTTCGAGCTGAACCGGCCTCAGCAATCCTTGACTATACCATACCAAATGTATCAAACCTTGCTTCAAATAGTCAAACATTAAAGCAAAATCAAGGAAATAATATAACATCTACTTATGACAAAAGAACCGCTAAGACTTTGAATGCAGATGAATAAAGATGGGTAAGCGAAAGTATGTATCGTCCATTTGCTAATGATGAAAAAAGTAACCAAGAAGTATTCTATTGACACCATGATCCTGGAGATGATGAAGAGGACCAAACAAATTGAAGAGTGCGGTAGTCACCTATAAGACTACTTGTTAAGGTTGGTTGGAAAGCTTATCCTGGCCAACATAGATCAGCAGAAAGGATGACAATGCTATAGGCTATGGGGTCAGCTGAAAAATCTCCCAAAGAAAATAAATTATGCATTAATATAGGGAAAGTTCATTTTTCCTAATAAACTAAAGCTACTAAACATTAAGAGGGTGTTACCTGCGATAACGACTGGAGCAACGGACATAAAAAGTGGTGAAAATACTCAAGGAACAACCGATGATGCTTCTAGCTCACAGTTTTCAACAATGGATGGGCTTAATAGGGAGGCCAATTGACTAATCAGGGAATTTAGGATCATATCCAAGTTTTGAAGCCAGGTCAAAGCAAGTCACATTTCAAATATCACTTGCAGGCCAAGAACATTTGCTGATTTCGATCACTTAGAAGATAGTGGTATGATGAGGATTTTTTATCAGCCAAATCATAATTTTATTTATTATCTTCTATTAACCTTCAATTAGAAAAGTAATAGGCACCTAAACAAAGGAATTCCTTTTATTTACTGTAGAAAGCACTGGAGCATAGCAGCAATGCAAAAGGGGTTTTGTTTTTATTTCTTCTACTCTAGAGTCCCAATGGACTCAAACCAGGAACGGTGGGGGGTGGCAGGGTCACAAAAGAAGGTAAGTATCCACCAGTTATAGGAGTCCATTGTAAGTTATTTTGAAGAGAAAAAAAAATTAAGATTCAACCAGGTTGGCTGCTTTTTCTCTCCCTTTCTTTCTATTGATCTCTCTTTCTCATTCTATTTTCTTACATCTTCTGCTGTTAATTGATCATTGTGTGCCTTCTACTTTTCTTCTATATTTGCCGATAGTTATTTATTCTCTGGGACTAACCTGAACATAGATCTTCTATATCATACTTAAAATCTCGATCTGAAGCCTTCCTTGTAGCCTACTAAGGCCATAGGAGCCATCTAACTTGAGATTCATCCCTAGTATTATACTGTAGCCTGCTAGAACTGTTTGAACATCAATTTATCTTTATTATCTACCAAAATAAGTTCCTTTGGCCTGAATTTGGTTACAAGTCAAACATATTGCTTCTCTTTTTTGACCTAAAACCCTAAGAAATCCTTACCTAGGACCCTTACCCATTCTTTAAACCCAAAATCAGATATTTTTAAGCCACTAGTTTTATTCCAATTATTGAAAAGCACCATATCTACCCTACTTCTCGAGAGAGGATAGCAAGATAGTGGGTTGGTTTATTCCCTAATTTTTGTCCCCTTTAGGTCACCCTAAGTGGCCTCACATCAACTTGTTGGACTAAAGTATCACACTCCCTAAATTTATAGTAACAAAATGTAAAAAAATAGAGGATACAGAAAGACAGGTTAATATTTTTTTATTAAGTCCAGGCCTCACATTTATACAAAACTAAATCTAGAAGATTTAAGAAAATCTAGGCATTTAGACTTATGCCAATTAAACCCGGATGTTTATGGAGTGTCGACTAAAAGATCAAGCTCTTACTTTCTCTATAATCCATGACTTTTAACTCTAATAATAGGAATCAGGGCTCACATGTGATTTCTCTTTTTTGAATACACATAACAAACATGAAACATGAAACGCAATAAAATAAAAGCTTGTATCATACATTTTTATCTGGTTTGACCACTATTAAACTTACATGCTTCAAAGTAGGCCAAACAAGAGAATAAACTGATTTATATATGTACTAACCCCCATTTCATTCAGAAATCAAAAATCTGAATGTGGTTTCAGCAGATCACATGGCTTGCAGTCCACTGAATTCTGCTAACTGCAGGGTGCCTCCTAAGCCAAACAGGCCTTTGAAATCGAAATATTTTCCATGTCTGTCCGGACAAGAATAGAAGGATAAGAAAAGGGACCTCACCTCTTCAATAGAGCAGCTTTCTCTTCCCTGCACCTACATCTCCAACCTCATTCCTTACTCCCTTGAGAGAGGACCGAGCCTACTCTTAAGTTACAGATCAATGATGATTCTTATTAGGTGAGCCCTGGCAGCCTCATTTCCTGGGCTTGTTGCCAAATCATAGCACTAGGTTCTTATGAGGGAGCTTGGATTTGCTCATGTAAGGGGAAGAAGGGGATTGCATTTACTTGGCAATAACCTGAGGCTTATGCATTATGCTCTTTAAAAAAAAGGCCCCATACCTGCTTCTAAATTGAAGTTGGATACCAATCTGGCTATAACTGACAGAGAAAGAAGATGATGGACAGGAATTAGAGAGAGAACAATAAGCCTGGGACCTTTTCGCGGGATTGAGAAAGCAGCAGCAGAAATATTTAGGGGATGGGAAGAGATAAGCAGTGCACCTTGAAGGAGGTGATACAGGTATGCTCTAGAGGTTATTGATGACAAACAGGGCCAAGCTTGGCCAACTAGGCCCAGCAAAAGGCAATGGAAGGTGAAGGAGATATTTCAGATGAATAAGCAGGAAATCCAGCTCTCAGATAAGCAAGAATCAGCTACTACCAAGAGAGTAGGGGATCAGAACTAAGATCCAGAACTAGTCAATGTCTAGGCGGCATTGAAGCAGCAGTCAATTTAGTTAGGAAGGAAAAGAGTATACTGCTCTGTTGAAAATTTTATCAGGATAGAGGCGGAACAGATTTTTGTCTCAAAAGCCTGTTTAATGACTCGATGTTTCAGCTTAGGTGGTACTCCATAGTTTGCCCCAATTGATGGATTGCAAGCCTAATTAACCCCCAAAATCTAATGATTTTTAATCCAAAAGGCTCTATTTTGGACAAGATCTGCATCGACAAAACTAATATAAACATTACAGAAACAAGTTAGGTCCTCTTTTCATTTTAACAATTATTGCAATATTACATAACCATGAAACTACCATGACTAGAACCTAAACATTATTTCTATTGTCATTCTTAATGCAACATGATTACTATCGTGTCATTTCTCTGGAAACAGATTATGGGAAACAGAGTCTCCGAAGAAAGTGAAGCTACATGTTGTAGTTGGAGGCTTGTATAAATTTCTTTTCCAGTTGGTAAGCGGGATAAATAGTAGAGAACTTATACCCTGTATCAAGTCGGGTTGGTATATCATGCACATAAAACAGGAGGCTAGGCTAAGGACTTATCCATTTTCTGTTCGCAGTTTTAATTATTTGAGAAAAGTTCTAAAAAAACACTATATGTGCCTGTAAACATGGTCCAGTATAAAATGGCACATGGCTGCACTGACACAGTTTGGCTGGCATGGCCTATACCCTGTATCAAGTCGGGTTGGTATAGCCAATATGTACTGCCTGATAAGAGCAATACCAACTGCACATGAATCATTGATTTCGGGTCATTAATTATTGTTGTAACTGGAACAAATTATGTTGTTAGTTAAATAGACCGACCCAGACATTATCTGAATAAGAACCAAGCATTATCTAGTACTTTCTGTAGATATCTAAAATTGTTCACCAGTCTAAAGTAATAATCAATTAGGAGAAAAAGACAGTTGCTTGAAAACTGCCAACAGCATTTAATTTGAGCCAACTTTCAAAAAAAAAAAAAAAAAAAAAAAACTAACAGTTAACATAAGACATATTTGGTCATTACAGTATCATTCCACAAAAGAATTCACCCAACAAAAATAAAGGGGTAGCAAAATGCTTTCATCAGAAATTAAATGGCAGAAGAAACCTTTGATTGTGGAGACAGAATGCTACTCGTAATCAGAGCTATGGGATTTGATGGAATCTGAGATACAAAGCAAGCAGAAGCATCAGATAATAGCAGCATAGGTTAATCAATATAAAAGCAAAACAGAATGTATAGACAAGGAAACTCCCAGTTGTTCTGACAAAACTATATTACCATTTGCGGCATTCCATTCCTCACAATATACCGCTTGTTTTGAGAAATAGGCTGTCTCATAAGGCAACATTCAATTACATCAGCCAAATAATGCAATCAGTTTAAAGATATTAAATATAAGCAGTATCAATATACAGAGCTTGGTCTAGAAAATAATAAGCAAGCAAAAGATCCTGAATGGTAGGTCAATTCCAATTTACAAGGGGGCAAAAAGGAAGATGACTCACAGGCATGCTTCATGTCAAGGAATGCATAGTTCTCTTAGTGACATGTCAATTTTAGGGATTAAAAACATCAACAATGTTTCTCTTCTCTTTTTAAAGAAAAATCAATGGTGGTGCCCCCCAAAAATCATATAATTACCATAACAAAAAGGCTTTATACCATCTCTTCAGAACTGACTAAACAATTTGCTTTGTCATCCGTTCGTACTAAAGAACATATTATGACAGAAATAAGGAACACTGATAAAGCAAAAGTATCAAGATGTAGTTTATAAGGTATGGCCATTACAAAAGGAAAATGCCTGAAGATACCTAAGTGCCTGACAGAGGGATTAACAATAAAATAAACCTTGCTTTTGAAGTCAATAACATGATAGCATATTCAGCTGCCTGAAGGGAAAATGCATATGCTTTAACGTGGAGGAAGAACACATAATACACTGAAAGATACAAAGATGCCAGTTTGAGGATAAATTCAATAAAGATCAAGGGTTAGAATTTCAGTCAAAATATTCCATAAATTGAAATAAAACACAAAACTTCATGTTCGGTTTCCTTTTGTCTGAGAAATATGTTTGTTTCATTTTTCAAGACAAAATAGACATGGTTTGGGATGAAAAGTGCAATGGTTTAAATTCAAACTGTCACATTTTTGCCTTAAAATACCAAAAATTACACCTATTTATAATGAACAGATTCAATTTCTATCAATAAAGGTTCATGATGCTGAGGGAGAGTCCAGATCCACCTTGTTGGAAATGGAAAACATTGATTCCACGTGACATAAACTCTGGATTCACATCGGCTCTGCCTTGCAAGTACAATATTTGTAAAGGCTCCTTTAAGATTACCACAGAAGTTGCATCCTAGTTACCAGAAGCGGGTGCTGACGGACGTGTGAATTTGAGTGCAATATAGGGAAGTGGGCCTTTGATAAAAATGATTGAATAAGGAAAAACTCAGAAAGTAAGTTCACTACCCTAAGTGGTAGTTTCTTGCTACCCTAATGGAATTTTCCTACATATGTCAAGATGCATCAATCTTGGATAAATAAACAAAACAAATTACTGGAATTTTATATCTTCCGAAAGGTTAAACTTCAGAGATTCACATAAAAACAAGAAATATGGTAAATCAATTGCATAACTGATTGTTCAAAAAATACTAGGTAAATCTTGCAATAACACCAAGAAAAAGTTCAAAAAATACTAGCTAAATCACCTTAAACCTTCATTAAGTCATCTAAAACAATCTTATCTGTATTATGTCTTGACATCAACACCTTTCAGAATCACCTTTTACTGATCAAGAACTAAACATAAGAAAGAAAAAATAATTTGACAAAAGGAAAAGAGTGATGTTGCAGATAAATCAATTAATTCTAGATGTTGAAGCTCAGTAAAAGTTACATCATGCACAATGATTAGTATGCTTGAAAAATAAATAAAAACAGTTTGCATGATATTATGTGAATGTGCAAGAATGATTCTCATGTTGTACAAGTAGAAATAATCACGTACATATTGTTTCTT